>NW_027412747.1:1810294-1975294 GCF_025532065.1 Leptinotarsa decemlineata
TTTTTTCTGAAGCAGAAAAAATCATAAAAAATATTTTTATGGCACTTTTTCATATTCAGCTGATTTTATAATTTTTTTCTGCTTCAGAGAAGGGGTTTGATTTTATGCAGGTATCTCAAAAACTATTCGACATTTTTGAGATTTGGAAGAAGATAAAAAAGGAGGAAATTTCCTGAAAATGAATTTCCAGAACTGTAGGGCCAATATTTATTATTTTTCCAGATACCTCTTTCCTGTTACTTGTGACAAAAGTTGGTTCCAAGCCCTCATTAATTAAACAGCCCTTCCAGTAGTATATAATCAAAGAGTAACTCACCTCTATGATTTATATTCGTGCTGCCTCACGCTGTATGGTGTGAATTAGCGTCACATCCCATTACGATTTGGAGTTTGTTCCTTCTGCTGTAGTCGACAATTCGTCTAACAGCTAGAGGAGGTATGGTATCCGAATCTCCCGGAAACTTCCCAAATGGGTACTCTGGCTTTAGTCTAATCAACAAGTTCATAAACATGAAAAATGCAGATGAAGGTCCTAAAAAATATATATACTTCATACGATCCTGCGATAAAAGTTCTTGAATATTCATTAATTTGTTAATTATGATTTTTTCATAACTATTGCAGAATAAAATATCTAAAAATTGTTGTTTAAATTTTTTTTCAATCGATATTCAGCTATATTTTTTTCCACATTAAACACTGGTAGTTATTAATATAGGATATGAATTTTTTACGTGATTTGTTAATTAAATTGTTTTGAACAAATAGAAAAATTCAATATTTTTGAAAAAAATTTATTGCTATTCTGTTGTCTAGAGATAATTATGAATTGTTTATAATCGATTTTTTTATATTTTGATTCTTTAAATGACTAATTAAGAAATAATTTTGCTTCTGAAAAACATAATTTATACTTTAAAATAGTTTGGCGAAAAATTATTTATTATTTCATTCATTATTTTCATTTAATTGTTTATTATTTTAACAATTTGTTATGAACAAATATTGACCAACATTATATTTTTTTTCTGAAGCAGAAAAAAATTATTAAAACAGCTATATATGAAAAAGTGCGATGAATTTTTTTTATTCTTTGTGATAATATATTATAATGAATAATTGAAATAAATAGAATATTACAATAAATAATTGTGATAAATAAAATATTATAATGAATAAAAAAAAATTCAATGGCACTTTTTCATATATATGTTTTAATTTTTTTTTCTGCGTCAGAAAAAAATATACCATTGGTGAATATTTGTTTATAAAAAATTGTTGAACTGATAAACAATCAAATAATGAATGTAAAACATTTTTTTTCGTCAAGCTATTGAAATGTAAATTATGATTTTCAAAAGCAAAATCATTTGTCAACTGATAATTTGAACAATCGAAATTCAAAAAAATGAATTTTAAACAATTGAAAACTGAAATTGAAAAAAATTTTTTGAAAAATTATCTCTAGACAACAAAAAAATGAAAAAAAATGTTTCAAAAAATATTGAATTTTTCTTTTTGTTTGAAACAATTCAATAAACAAATTACGTAAAAAATGGATATCCTATGTTAATAACTGCCATTGTTTGATGTGAAAACAGACATAGCTGAAAATCAATTGAAAAAAAATTTATCAACAATTTTCAGATATTTCATTTTGCAATAGTTATAAAAAATCATAATTGACAAATTAATACATTTTTCTGAACTTTTATCGCAGGATTGTATGAAGGATTATATCAAAAGGGCTCCACGAAGTTTAAAATTTATAGGCCAAATATTTATACCTTTTATCCCATTATTTATGCCAACGGAGATTGGGAAAAAATTTGTTAGTCAACAATTGAATTACTTTTTGAAAAATGGTGATGAAACTTTTTTTTCTACGGTATTCGATTCATTCAAGTGTCAAGAAGATACTAAATCTTTTTCAAATTTCCAAAATATCATTTTATGTTATGAAAAAATCATTTCTTTTGATATACTTTCTTTAGCGGCAGCGCGCGCATGTCGCAACAGCCGCGCGGAACCCTATTTTCAAAGTCAAATTGAAAATATAAATAATGGAGATAGAGTTTCGGGATTTGGAACTTTTTCATCCTCTTCAACGAGCTTCAATATTAATATTTTTTGACTTATTAACGGAAAACAATATACCATTTTTTTTATCTTATTTTGTTAATAACAATTGCAATTTTTTACCCGCACCAAAATTCTTCAAAAACATTTTTCTGGAGGTAATTCCGAATCGAATAAGCTATCGCTCATATTTTTAGGACCTTTATCTCTGTTATTCATGTTTTTGAACTTGTTGATTAGACTAAAGCCGGAGTATCCGTTTGGTAAGTTTCCGGAAGATTCGGATACCGTACCTTCTCTAGCTGTTATACGAATTGTCGACTACAGTAAAAGGAACAAACTTCAAATCGTAATGGGATGTGACGCTAATTCACACCATACAGCGTGGAGCAGCACGAATATAAACAATAGAGGTGAGTTACTCTTTGATTATATACTACTGGAAGGGCTGTCTGATTAATGAGGGCTCGAAACCAACTTTTGTCACTAGTAATAGGCAAGAGGTATTAGACCCAACCCTCTGGAAATATTGCAATTTTTTACCTGAACCAAAATCCTTCAAAAACATTTTTCTAGTGGTGATTCCGAATCGAATGAGCTATCGCTCATATTTTTAGGACCTTTCTTTCTATTATTTATGTTCGGGAAAATCATTTTCAGGAAATTTCCTCTTTTTTTCATCTTCTTTCTAATCTCAAAAATGTCAAATAATTTTTGAGATATCTGCAGAAAATCAAACCCTTTTTTTCAGGTCATTGTTTACGACACTTGTTTTTCTCAAAAATCATCAACACTCTATTCCGAATGAAACCTCGTTCATATTTTTCGGAGAAGGGAAAGAAATGCAGAATTCATCGACAAAGAAAAAGACGAAGACGATGCCAATAAGTCACTGAGTTGTATCTTCGCTAATTAACGTCGCATCATCACATGCAGCACATCGAAAAACAAAAGGTAAAGGAAAGCAGAATTCATGTGTTATATGCTGTTTGTTGACCTGCTCTATTCATACTCAAGGTGACATGGATCAATGTCAATGCTGAATCTCCATCCGAAAATACGCCTTTAAACGACAAAACGAAGACTCTTTAACTTCTTTGTTTCATTTTTGAATATGTCATCACCTATTTTCCTATCCATACCCAAGGTAACATGTGTGACTCTTTCAAATTGAGAATATTACGGAGATTCATCTATATCTAGTAAGTAATTGTAAATTATACTCAGATTTTCAATGTCTGTTTTTTGGATCATAACATTAGGATTTTTGTTGATTAGGACCATTTCGTAAGAAGCCGTTCAGACAATATTTTTTTCTGAATATAAAACTTTTGCTTGATCGTATTCAATTTTGTGTCCTGTTTCAATAAAATGCTAGTGCACATACATTTTTGTTTAATCATACATCACTTTTGTGTGGAGTTATTCTACTTGATAATGTTCTGAAAGTTTTCCTATATAATTTAAATCACAGTTGCTACATGGTATATTGTAAACAACGTTTGATTTTTGAAAATCAGCTTCAGAATCTTTTAACTGTGTTACTAATTTCCTGAAAATTTTGATATCCTCTTCATTTCGAAAAACTTTAATTATTTTGGAAGATAAGTTTCCAATATTTGAAACAGAAAAATATTTCATTCTGTTTTCTATTTGACTATGAGCATCATCATTTGTACTTTCTGATGAACTAGAGAATTAGGCAGAGACAGAGAATTAGAAACAACACATACGCACGGAGTCAACAACAGAAGCCAACCGCACATTTGTGGTTCCAGTTAGAAGACCTAGAACTCATAGGCTACATCTAACATGACCACGTAGGCAGCTATAGCTACCTTCGTGACATCCGGGTCCAGGATATAAATACATAGAGATTTTATCTAGTGTGTATTATACAAATCAAGAATGAAATAATTCGTGGACACAACACACAAAAAAAAGAAAAAGAAAAAAGGGAACAAACCGCGGACGCGTGTTTCTGGCTATTGGCCTCATCATAACAGAATAATTAGTGACTGGATTAACTATAAATCGATTCAATTCGTGAGGTTACAGTCAATAGCTGGGCTGTTACAAAGAAAACTCTTTGTTATCTGTCAAGCTTTCGGTATATTTCACACCTTCGTCAGGACAACTACAATAATAAGATTATATATCTTGTAAAAAATATACAAATATGGAGAACTTACTAACGTGAGAATAAAATATAAAATGGTTCAAAAACAGATAGAAAAACATTAAATAATGACAGTTGATAAAAATTTTGGCTGACAATGTCAAGTGGGAAAATTCTGAATGATACTCGAATTACTAGATCTTTTATATTCTTCATCATATTTCAGTAGGTACGTGTGAATTTTGCTAAGACTATCAATATCAGTTCGTTTATTCATTGAATGTTCTTCGTTATTAATATGTATCATTTCCGAAAATATTCTTTTAGTTGTATTGGTTTCTCTATCTAAAATATTTGGATTTTCAAAAATCATTTTATGATCCTCCGAATTAACATGTTCTGTCAATGCACAAGAATTAACATTTCGTCTACAGTCGCTCTTATGGGAAGTGGTACGACTACTTAGAGGTCTAGATGTGTGTCCTATATATGTTTTAGAGCAATCCATACAAGAAATTTTGTATACTAAATTGGATTTTTGTTCATTTGAAATTGGAGCTTTTAGTTTACTGTATAATTTAGATATAGAAGTGACATTTGTTTTAGATATTTTGAGTTTATCATTTCGGAATACATTAATTAATTTTGGTGTCAATTCTTGAATATATGGGAGTGATTTATATATGAATGAAGGTAAAACGTTGTTATGTTCAACCTCTTCATTATCATTTTGAAAGTTTGTTCTTTCACAAAATAAAATTCTGTTTATTAAAGATTTAGGATAAGAATTTTGTTTCAGAATTTTACTGAAATTAGACAAACTTTGGTTTCGTAAATCGGGATGGGTGATCTGATGATTGTGTTTTTTAATGATTTTATTAAATTAATTTTCATTTTATTCACAATGTTCTTTAATGTGAATAGTTAGACAAAATTACATTCATGAATATTTTAGATTTTATTTTTGATTCAACATATTTTATATTTGAAGACAAATTTTATAAACAAATATTTGGCACACCTATGGGTTCCACCATTTCACCAATTGTATCGAGTTTTGTTTTAGATGAGCTTATTGATGAATGTATTCAAAAATTATTTTTCCGTATTCCATTCATCAAACGTTTTGTATTCTGACCATACCTGCAGATGGAAAAGAAGAAATTCTGAACGTATTTAATTCATATGATCTCAATATCCAATTCACTGTTGAAGAGGAAATAAACAGCTCTATTCCTTTCCTCGATATGAAGTTATTGAGATCAGAACAAAATATTATCATCACTGAATGGTACAGAAAACCAACATCAAGTAATAGATTTATTAATTACCATTCCTATCATCCAAATAAGATGAAAATCAATTCAATAAAATCATTAAAAAACAGAATCATCAAAATTACCCATCCCGATTTACGAAACCAAAGTTTGTCTAATTTCAGTAAAATTCTGATCCAAAATTCTCATCCTAAATCTTAAGTAAACAGAATTTTATTTTGTGAAAGAACAAACTTTCAAAATAATAATGAAGAAGTTGAACATAACAACGTTATACCTTCATTCATATATCTATATATATATATATATATATATATATATATATATATATATATATATATATATATATATATATATATATATATATATATATATATATATATATATATATATATATATATATATCACTCACATATATTCAAGAATTGATACCAAAATTAATTAATGTATTCCGAAATAATAACCTCAAAATATCTAAAACAAATGTCACTCCTATATCTAAATTATACAGTAAACTAAAAGCTCCAATTTCAAATAAACAAAAATCCAATTTAGTATACAAAATTTCTTATATGGATTGCTCTAAAACATATATAGGACACACGTTTAGACCTCTAAGTAGTCGTATCACTTCCCATAAGAGCGACTGTAGACGAAATGTTAATTCTTGTGTATCAACAGAACATGTTAATTCGGAGGATCACAAAATGAATTTTGAAAATCCAAATATTTTAGATAGAGAAACCAATACAACTAAAAGAATATTTTTGGAAATGATACATATTATTAACGAAGAACATTTAATGAATAAACGAACTAAACCGATTCATGTATATATATATATATATATATATATATATATATATATATATATATATATTGGATGATGCAACTAATTTTTCCTTCATTTTCAGTATTTTACTAATAATGTAAGTTACAAAAAAGGATTTAAAGCTCTATGACTTCTATGATTATCTGCGAGCGCTTTCGACAGCTGGTCGTACTGTCATCCTCTAGGCACTAATCCATCTGCAGATAGATTCATCTATGTAGTATATGATTGTAAATTATTCTTAGATTTCGAATGTCTGTTATTTTGGTCATATCATTAGGATTTCTGTTGATTGGGGCCATTTCGTGAAAAAGCCTTTTAGACATATTTTTTTCTGACTATAAAATGTTTGCTTTCACTCCCACTCCCATCAGTAGATTTTGAGTCACGATATTCCACTACTCGTCTCAGAACTGTTTCAATATTGGAACATGATCTGAACAAGAAGGTTCAGCAAATAACACAGTCCAATGGTGTATCTTGTTGCTCAGAGAATGTGAGCTGATGATTGAGTCTACAACACTATTACTAGTGACAAAAGTTGGTTCCGAGCCTCTATCAATTATAGACAGCCCTTCCCCTATTATATAATTAAAGAGTAACTCACCTCTATGGTTTGAATTTGAAGTTGGTTCCGAGCCTCTATCAATTACAGACAGCCCTTTCCCTATTATATAATTAAAGAGTAACTCACCTCTATGGTTTGAATTTATGATGCCCTACGCTGTATGGTATGAATTGGCATAACATTCCATTACGATTTGGAGTTTGTTCCTTTTGCTGTAGTCGATAATTCGTCTAACAACTAGAGGAGGTACGGTATCCAAATCTTCCGGAAAGTAAGCGGAGCAGGCGATTATATTCGTCTTACCGTTCTTGCTCGATAGATAGAGAAATTTGGATGGCAACGACGTCATGGGTGCAGAAACCTGTATGCAAAAATGAATTGATACCCTTCCTGATGACCAGAAATGCTCTGGGTTTCACCCCAGGGCACGCTATCATTTCGCCAAGAATATTGCTCAATCCGGTTACTCGGCCAGTATTTCCTGTCCATGGTTCGTACAGTAAAAAGAGGTCGAATAATTCATCCCTGAAGTTTTTACTGAGTTTTTACTAAATACACGTATGAAGCGGCGAGACGATTTTTGTCTTCGCTTTCGAAGAGCCAAGTCCAGCCTTTTTCCCTGGTATTCTCGACGAGACGTTAGCCGTCTTCGTCTGGTTTATCCCTATGTTTGGGAGGAGGTTTGTTGAGCTCCTCTCCATAAGTAAATTTCCATTCGTCCCCGCTTTATTTACTGTAACGGCTATATTAGTGTGACTCGGTTCAGTATTTCCTGCTGGGAGGATGCCCGGGTTTTAGGGCGGAATAAGACCTGCCCAAAACCGAAATGTGGTCTGAAACCCATCCTCGTCAGCACGGTATTAGATCCATCGTCAACAGCGAGATTCCATGTTCGACCAGGGCCTGACTTTTCTTCGTGGAGAATAGTCCACTCCAGGTTGACAGACCATGGTTCATTTTCCTCAATCAAGTGAGGACCTGGTTGGAGGTCAGTCTGTTGGCACTAACCTTATCCTCACAGACGACCTGTAACCATTCAGGCCGGAAAACGCAGCTCTGGAATCGTACCTGTAGCCCATCGGAATAACCTCTACAGCCGACAAAGTAGCCCCCTGAAGAGATTCCAGCTGATTGGCTGTTAACGAGGTAGACGGATAATCAAGGTGTAAGATTCCCATATGCGCTTTTGTTTGGGTTGAAAAACTTGATAATGTCCTGGAAGTTGTTCAAATATAATTTGAATCACGATTATCACATGGTACATTCTAAACAACAGTTAACTAGTTTAGTGATCCCTGGAAAAGAATTTAGTTACATTCGAAACTTTGGCAAGAAAACAATTGTTTACGTTTCTCATCAACTATACTACCGCAATCACAAATACGAGGCACACAAATAGATGAACCCATTCTAAGTCCTACTGCTATTCTGAAAAATTCATCGTCTAATAGTGTTCCAAGAGATGCAACAGGTGAAGCATTTAGCCAAGCATCCGATTTCTTGATCATTGCTGCTTTCAGACGAGCCCTATCGTATACACTTGTAGATTTCAGAAGTTCATCAGTTATAATGTTCAGAAGTGGTCGATCCCATACACTTTGTATTTTTTTTTTATCTATAGGAGGAACAATAGTAGTTGCGACATGCCAAAGTGATTCACCTTCAGCATAAAAAACGTCTTTGATATTGATGAATATGGAAGAAAGGATGGAATCGATAAGGTCAGAAATACTATTGACTGATGACAGAAAAGCTGGTAAAGCTAAGGAAGAAGTAGAACGTAGCCCTAGTCCGTCAAGGTTTACAGGAAGCATTGCTTGGAGCCATGAATCATTATTGAATTGATTGTTTGTAACATATTCCGTCGTGTTGCGGAGTAAATTATCGAATTCGGAAAGTTCTAACTGACTTGACCAAGTGGGGGAACATCTCAGGGCGTACATGAGTTTTAGAATCGTCAAACAATTTTTCAAAAGGAAAAATGAAACGTGTTTAGGAAGTTCATTCAATCTGGGGTCAGTAATTCGAGTGATTGTTGTTTTTCTCGAAGATGTTCTGAAAGTGAATCTTCAGAAAGAGGAACACCCAAGAGACTTCATTTAGACTTTTCCACCTGCAGTACCGAAACCAAACTGTAGTGGACGTAACATCGATCCAAGTTCGTCTTTAATCTTCATGCAACCAAGTTTAGCTACCAATCGACGGTAAAAGGTACCGACGGCAATCGGTCTTACTCCTCCATCCTTTTTCCGAAGAGCACACAGTGAAGCGCCGAAAATATAGTACAAATTTCTAGAGAAACCCTACCAGTAAAAATGGAGTTACATAATTTTGTAACATTAGAAAGAAGTTTCTGTCCTGAATTTACAGAGCTGTGACTAATGGGGTCTTGCATGTGGCTAGAGCGGAAAGAATCTGAACCACCAGCAGAACCAGAACAAAAAGATTTAATTCTCTCCGATACATCATGTTCTGGAAATTGGAACACCGGAAACTCTGAAAAATCGTGTGGTGGTTACGAATCCAGAGAGTGTGTAATCCAGAGTGTGAAGTAATCTGATCGAGGGTGTGGATTCATCGTATTTGGCCAACGTATCACTTGAGCTCAAGATTCTGATAGCTGACCTGATGTCATCATCAGCTATTTTACTCAAAAACAAGCTTGAAAAAGTTCTGGTTATATTTCTTTTTATTGATCTGAGATGGAATAACATTGGTCTTGGAATTAAAAAGTTTGATATTTTCTTTTATAAGAGATGCGAGAGAAGATCTACGGGAGTCCTTGGCATGTGGGATAGAGAACAAAGTATAAGGAAGAGTTTAAAAGTTTTTCCAGCTCGTTTTCCCAGAGAGTTTGTATGTAAACATTCATCTATAATTTCGCAAAGGGCAGAGGCAGAACAATTTCTAGCAGATTTAGGAATCTTTTTCAATATGGCTGGATCGTTTTGATGAGGACGATTTTTTATGAAACGTAGTATTGAATGATACATCTTCATTAGAATGACAGCTCATGAAAAAGCTGATTCATTCAAAGAAGATTTTGTATTCGAAATTTTATGAACTCCACCATCATGGATGTTGGGACCTTAAGTTGTTTTCAAGGATTTTTTACAAATTTTACAGAATTTGTTATCAAGAGAAGGGACCTCTTTAGCAGTCATTTAGTCTGGTTCACATGTACTCGATTCAGCTCTTTTTGATGACGTTTTTCAGCCCTGTCCAAAAATTACGACCAAGATGTCATTCGATTCGTATTTTTCCCTAGAAAGTTTAAGGAAAGGTCCGAAAACGCGCCGATAAAAATTACAAAAGTTATAAACAATTAAGTGAAAAAAAATGGGGCTCAAGTATTTTCTTAATATCTCGGAGAATTTTCAAAATTTTTGAAATTTGAAAAAAGATATAAAAAGATCAATGAATTTGCGTAAAAAAAGTTCCAGCTCCCGAAGCTGTATCTCGATTATTCATAATTTTTACAGAGCCCTGAAAATAGAGCCAAAAGCAGGTAGTCTGGCCTCCGCGCAACTTTCGTCACTCTGACATAAAAATAAAAAAAATTATTTAAACATATTAAATGTGAATATTAAGGAATGAAAAAATTCATGTAATGTTGAGATACATCAATAAACAATAATCCGCAGTCAAAAAATTTTTATCCCAATTTTAACGTAATTATAAATTTGTTAATTAATAACTTTTTCTATAATTATTGAAGTAAAACCCTGGCATTTTTTTCCTTTAGTGAAGTTATCCTTAATAGGCAAAAAAATATAGATTACCGTTGCCAAAATAGAAAAATTGTTATTTTCTATTTTTTCATTTACAATTGAAAATTATAATTTTATAAAAAATACATTACAATTTTTTTTTTCCAATTTTCCATTGTTTCAACGTCTCATGGCTAAAAACTAATTAGTAATATTTTTTTTAAGGGTTACAGCTGTTGTTAATACATTTATTATAAACAAATACATTGTTTATAAGCAATTCGAAATTTTTTTTTGCATTATGTTAATTGAAAAAAATCATGATTTTAGGAAAAAAATGGTTTTTTTAAAAAAAAATTTTGTTGCTAAAAATGCGTTTGTTAATTAATAATCGTTTTTTGCAACTAAATATTGAAATTAAAGAACCGTTCTTTTTTAATCATAAATTCTATTGTTCTTTAAGGTTTTGAAATTTTTTTTATTCTTTTTTTAATTGTTTATTTAAAAAAAGTTGTTATAAACATTTTTTTTTAATACTTTGTTCTATAATGAAAGTGACTATGTTTCGAATTTTTTTTTATTTATTCTATTTTTTATAAAACTTACAATATTGTGATACCTTGATATTTGTCTTTTAAATTCGCTCCTTCGCTTTTATAATTATACAATTATAATAACTTTTAAACTATTGCAGTTATGACAAATATGCTTCAAGTCTTTTTTGTTCATTATAAATGATGAGCATCGGAAATTTAAAGATGGTTAATGAGTAAACTCATTAAAATTAAATCAACAGAATGACTGATTGCTTCATTTAATTTTCTTAAACTCCATACAAATATGACAATAAGTGAATGTTAATGATCCTGCAACCACTAAAAGTGCACGTAATAAAATCCTTATGATTTATTGTTACATGACACGAAGTTTATGTTGAAAAGCAGGAAACAACATAGATGCACGGAGTCAATAACAGAAGCCAACCGCACATTTGTGGTTCCAGTTAGAATTCTAGGTCTTCTAACTGGAACCACAAATGTGCGGTTGGCTTCTGTTATTGACTCCGTGCATCTATGTTGTTTCTTGCTTTCGGCAAACAAGTGTTGCCCATCTTTACACTTGGCTGCACCGCGCTGATGAGGCCAATAGCCAGAAACACGTGTCCGCGGTTTGCCCCCCTTTTTGGAGTGTTATGTCCACTATTTGTTACATTTTTTATTTGTATCATACACACTCGAAAAAATCTCTCTCTGTATTTATATCCTGGACCCGGATGTCACGCAGGTAGCTATAGCTGCCTACGTGGTCATGTTAGATGTAGCCTGGGAATTCTAGGTCTTCTAACTGGAACCACAAATGTGCGGTTGGCTTCTGTTATTGACTTCCTGCATCTATGTTGTTTCCTATATATATATATATATATATATATATATATATATATATATATATATATATATATATATATATATATATAAATGAAGGTCAAATTTAGTTGACTGGCTATTATATAACTATAGATTATTTTTGAGTTGAGTATTTCAGTCAATCTCTGCGGGATATGGAAACACTATTTTTTGCTATTCTAGCTTTCGGAAATATATTTTTTTCTTTATCAAGAATGTCTATAAAATAAAGATCATGCAAATATTACATAGTAATAGATATGTTACAGAAGACTCACCAAAGTTAGTTCAAAATATAAAAAAGCATATAAATCCAAACATAAAAACGAAAAGTTAAATACAAAATTTGACGTTGAAAATTTTGTTACAGCACCAGAGAAAATGTGATTATTATGATATTTGCACATACAGTGAGATGTAAATGAAAGTGTAAGTGAAAAATTATTAATGATATGATATTGAAATTATTTGTTCAATTTTATTGATCAAAAGTTAACATATAATTTAATTTGACTTAAATTTTGTATTTCTGATTTGTTGTTTAAATTATTATCATTTTTACTTATGTGAACCATTTCTAGAGAAAGCCTTTTGAATTAATTATTTTTAACTATTGAAATTTTAGTATTTTGATAATTCATAACATGATCTGAATAGATAACATGTACAGCTAGTCCACAGGAAGGTTTGTTGAGTCTGCAATCAGTTGTATGTGACGTCATTCTTCCAGATAGATCACGACTGGTCTCACCATTCTAAATTAAATTACAAGAAGAACATAGAATACTATATATAAAATTGAATTTTTCTTTGTTGCTGAGAGGGGTTTTGATTCTAGAATATAGGGATGAAATTGTTTTATAAATCTTGGTAGAAATTCTAATACTTTTTATGTCACGAAATATATCAAGTAATTTAGGGGTTGAATTTGAGATACATCTTATAGAATAATCATATATAATTTGATTATTCTCATTAGAAGAAGGAGAATTATCTGTTTCGGAAATTTCATACCTATAATACTACGTGAAGTTAGGGTAGATAAACTTGGATAACTTGATAACTAGCTGAACATGTTATCTCTTCAGATCATGTTATGGTATTAAATGAAAGTAAAACCCTGCCATAGGGAGGTTGGGAGTTTGTTAAAGATAAAATATTAAAAATGTTTTGAAGTTATTTCAACCCATTAGTGCATAAGGTTATGAATTTTTGATACCGCTAGTTTTTCCAGTGGAAATCGTATGTTGGGAAGGAATCAAACAACTTTTGTAGAAAAATTTTTTCAATAATTTTTCTATTTGAAAAAATACAGAGTGCTCGATTTATCGAACTTCATGCTCACAGATAAATATAGGTAAATGAGATCAACAAAAATAATATTCATCTCCATGGAGTACGATACTTCAGTTCCACAGTCAGCACATCTTTCCTTTTCGATATACTGTGGCAGATGGTTGATTTTATTAAACCTGACATTGGCAAATGGTGCTGTAGTGATTTGCCTTCTTTTTTATGCTTGGCTGTGAGTCTTCAAGAGATTCAGAGCCAAATATCTCCTGAATTTCAGCAGAGCAGACGACAATTCATGGGAGGGGTAAATTTTACGGAATAGCAGCCAGGCACTGACAACCGATACATCAAATAAGTACGAAAATATTAGTCACCACCATTTTCGCTGCCTAATTTTTGTTCTATAATTCGCTATTAACCCATCCAATTTATCCACTCCTCCCATGCTTTTATTATAATTATCGAATATTTTGGGTGGAGGCACGGATATATTCGATCTGCTTCCCCTGGAGTAGCAAGTGGCACTCTTGATTTCACAAGACTCGAAACTCGAGGCCGCAGTGACAACGTTATTGTCCTTCCATTGAAAGCCAATTACTTTTTCACTACTTGAAGAGGAATATTCACCTAGTGTTTTATTACACATAACTTTTTGTTGCTTCCTGAGTGGGCAATGGGGAAACTTTGCTTTACACTTCTTCTGGTGGCTTTTTCTCGTTGCACTCTTGTTCTATGTTGAAAATGTGTACTTCATTTATCCAAACTACTTTTTTCTTCTTTGAAGTGGAAGGTGCGTTATCCTCCGTTGGTCTATCTACTTCAACATTCGGAAATAACTTTGCCAAAGGTACATCATCATCTGAATTATAATCTGTATCATTACAATCTCTAAGATTGGAGGGTCTAGGTGAAACAAACTCACTTTTCACCTGCAGTATAGCTGGTCCCAAGTGAGAATTATATTCTTCATGATCATCATCTGATAGATCACCATCCAAATCAGTATCTTCGCCGTCTTGAGGTGGTGTAGTGTATATATCGCCAGTCTCTGTGTCGCTATGTTCCAACATTTCAATCAGTTCGGCAAGCGATAATCTGTGACAAAACAGACGTACAAAAAGTAATCATGGTGCATAATGTTCGATAAAAAAACATGGAATGTAAAGTCTGATTTCAGGAAAAATAAAGATAGACGGGAGTTCTCTGTGATACTAGTTGATGATATGTGAGTTTATGTAAAGGGATTTACATTACTCTTCACATATTTGTCATAAATAATATGGATATTGTATAATAACTTACCCACCGCAGCGAGTTGAGTACAATTCTGTATCCACCGCTAAACAAACAAGCAAAACTAACACGTTTACTCTTCTCACCACTTATATGACTGAACCAACTGTTAATCCTATAATGTGTTAACAACTCTTCCGCGGGAAATAATCGGAAATATGCGGAGACACCCTCTTCGCCGACGTGAATAGATATGTTCGATAAAACGAACAATATGCACTAATGGGTATAAAAAAACCAAAATTATTGTTGGTTTGGAAATCATGTAGATTTTTGTTAATGTTTGATGAAAAGGCATAGATTTCACTGAGGTGATCAATGTCTGATCTTTCATTAAAGCAATTGCTGGATTGTAATATAAATGACATTTCCAAAATCAATCTTTCAAATGTATTTCCACGATGCCGCATGTTTTCGTCAACCCACTCTTTCCATTTACCACCTAACATTTGGCAACGTTGCACAACCGAGTCAAATATAATTACAACTTCCAAAATACAGATATTCGACACAAAATAATGAAAAATCCATGCTACATACTTATAATTTTCATTTTCATGTTCTCCAGTGAAAATTGTAACGTTAGAGTACCCGCAACCCCTTGCCATCTTCAATAATAACAAAGTTAGCTCCCTATGCTTTCAACACTTTTGCAAATGCCTAATTATGTTTTTTGACATTGAGACGAATTCATTGATGTCGAAATTATCGAATTCGGACGACCGGAAGTGAAAACCGGAAGTGGCAATTTCATCGTAGATTTGGACTCTACACGATATGGCCATTCCGAATTCACCATTACTTTGCTTCTATCTCAATTTTTATAAACCGGAAGTGTTTATTTTTCGATTAATCGTACAGATCCGAAACTTCGTTATTTCATATATTTGACACATTAATCAAAGACAAATAATGCCTGGCATGTTGGATCCTACGAAAAAATATTGGACCCTCCTAACCTTTCCTCTTGCGTGCGCGCCATCTATGTTTTTTCTCTGTCATCTCCTGATGATGCCAACTTGGATATTTTTTTTTGCATGTTGGCACTCATGTTTTTTTCTTCAACGCTGTATATTCCGCTCAATTTCCGCCGCCATGTTTTTCTTTGAACGCTGCACACAGCCATGATATTTTTTTCAATGCTGGACGCCATGTTTTTTTCTTTAATGCTGGTCGCCATGTTTTTTTCTTTGATGCTGCACACCCTGTATATCACATTGTCAGTCATGTTTTTTCGCTGGACGCCATGTTTTTTTTTCTTTATCGCTGCAAACACCTTGTATACTTTGATGTCGGCCTGGATTCTTGAATAAGGCACCCTGTACATATTGAAGAATCGCAGGCTAAAACGTTCCAACTGTCATGTTTCTTAAATAAAACACCCTGTAAACACACACGTTGGGGAATCGAACGCTAAACGGTCGAAAACGAACGAAAACCGCTTGAAAACGCACGGAAAACAGCCGAACGCAAAATGGTCGCACGAAAAACGGCCGAAAACTGTCGAAAACAACGAAAAAAGATCTAAAACGCACGAAAAACGAACGAAAATGCACAAAAAACGGTCGAAAAACTGTTACAACTTATGCAAAACAAAGTATTTCAAAATGTCATTGTCAAATGCTCCGCTCCTCCATTACCCCACACGTTGAGTCCACAACGCGTATCTTCAACATGATAATGACGATTGCATTCTACGGAAATGAAAATAACGCTGTAAATACCCATCATTCGCAGTTACTTTCAATATCTTATGTTGGTGTAGAGGCTAAGGACAATGTCTACCACGCAGACGTCGTGGGTTACAATCTCATAACTACAATTTTGTTTTATTATTACCTACTATATCTAGTCTGCCGTGACGGCGTGTCTGTCTCGTTGAATTATTTATTCCACAGAAAATTCAAATGGGATGTAGTGTACTCTGACGCGTGACGCTACACTCTGATTCGTTCGCCGCTGGGTGGGACACCACGTAACAATTTAGTTGACTGGATGCCTTGCTGAGAAGCAAACCTGGCTGGTGTGATGACGTCACCGTCTGTCTGTCTCGCTAGAACGACGCTACTTCTACATAATGGACATTATATTCCATTTTATGACCTTCTTTGGAAACATGATTGCTGAGAGCACATCTTTCAGGATGTAATCTACTATCACTTTTATGTGAGCTGATTCTGTCTTTGAGTAATTTTGACGTTTGACCAATATATTCCCTACCACAATTTAAACATGGAATCGAATGGATTAATTGAGATTGAAAGTTAATCTTCTATTCATTATATGCGAGCGCTTTCGATAGCTAAGCTATCGAAAAATTGAATAGATTGGAAATATTCAGAAATCAAGAAATCGAAACTAATGACTGATAATATTATTCCTGAAGATATTGAAGAATTGTTTGCATTTGGATACAATTTCAGTTTACCTCCAACAGCGTAAAATATTTCGATTCCAAATTCACCATCGGAAATCGAATGTCTAATGAATGATTTCAACGGAAATAAAAAAAAATATTCAGAGCCAAAAACACCAACCTGCTCACTAAGTATTTCCAAAAACCGCATAATGATGAAAATCAACTTTACATGCTATTTCTTTTATCAATTGGTAACATTGCTATATTATAAATCGTAACAGATACGAAGACGATTAAATGAGAAAAAAGGTAACTGTTATCGGGAACAATACAATGGTCGAAAAAAAAAATACGAAATCGAAACAATTCACAAAAGAAATAACGACAGGACTGTAATTTGAAATAGTTGTCACTGATGATGGTAGTTATTTCAAATAAAACGCTATGAAAATATCGAATGTGATATACCCTTGCACTGTTAATTTATCGCTTTATCAATATCTATAATATAAAAGACAGGTCCATACTTGAAAAAAAAGTTGATAGTGGCCATGTTGACACGAAACGTTTTGTCAAATATTTATTATTACATCGTCATAGTACATTTCGAATACAATAACACTTTTTTCTATTTTTTGATATTCTCCGAAATTAAAATTCCATTTGAAGAAAAAAAGAATATTTGGTTTTCCCCAGAAAGGCGAGAGCTTGTCAGTAACCTCTACTGGAAGGAAATATGGAGGTAGGAAACGTAAAGCATACTTACTGGAAACATTGACATTTTTTTGACGCTGTCGGTATTACAACATCATACCAGCTTTCTCGAAACTGAACAGTCTTTAAAATCAGCTCAGGCAAATCGTATCTATTCGAAAAGTGAATGAGCCTTTCTACGAGAACGAATTCACCATACACGAGACCAGCTAGCTGAGACGGGCAATGCCTTGCTGAAATTACACCTTGAGCTTGGCAATCGAATGAAACCTGAAGACTGGCATATCGTACTCGAAAGTGGAAACTGAACGGGACAGAGTAAGCAAAAACCACAAAGTGAAGTTCGGAAAACTGTACTAGGGCTATATGTTCAACAGCCCCAAGACATGTCCAGAGTGGTCGTAAACCGAACAGACCGAGTTCTCTGACGAAACGTCAGTGTTAGTAACTTCGTCATCATGCCGCGACAGGTACCAAACGAGAAAATTATAATTAATACGGAAGCGGCAATCAGGAATCTACTGAATGAGGAAGCGGAAGAAATCAAGATTGTGACAGCAAATATCTATTTTCTATTTTCACAGTTCAAAGTGAAATTTTCATAGTGAATGCAAGTTTTGAAAACGAAAAAGGATTGTTTTCCGAAACGTCTACCACTTGAGAAATCTATGTATGAATATTCATTTTTTCAATTTGTAGGCAAAATTTATGAATACGACAAGCTACTGACTAATTGGACTTTCCAGTAGTTCATATCACGCCCTAACTTTTCGGGGTAAACTTTTCAGTTTGCCCCTTACTACACTTCAGCAGATTCTCTATTGATATATCTTTGAAGTTTTCAGATTGTGGAAGATTATAATTCCAAAAAAAACATTATGCAATATTGGGTGTTTTTGTTTCAGAATATTGATGTTGAGGTTGAAACATTTTTCAATCCATGTATTTGCTTGAATGGATTCGAATCATTTTATGACGATTTTCCATAATTGACAGTATCGTAACTTTATTGTTTATATGTTTGAGAATTCATCTTACTTCCTTTTATAATTGACTGGTCTAACTGCACACCTGAATAACTTTGAATATCTTATATAATTAAAATTCAGATTATCTACGAATAATGGACTAGTTCGATATCTAGGTAGCCTTTCATACAATCTTAAAAAAATTTTTAGTCAATTTGAACATGTGAAATTAGCTTTCAAAAATCTGAAGACTATTAAGAAACTTTTTTCCAACTTGAAAGACAAAGAAGATATAATCAATCTAAGCAAAGTGGTTTATTCCATCCCATGTTCCAGTTGTGAAAAGATTTACATTGGACAAACTAGTAGAAAATTAAAAGACAGAATCACTTCACACAAGAGTGACATAAGGTGTAATAAACCGTCATGTTCCCTTTCTAATCACTCCATAAATTTGGATCATGCCTTTTCCTTCGAGAATGTTAAAATTTTAGACTCAGGAAATAATACTCAAAAAAGAACTTTCTTAGAAATGTGTCACATAGTTAAAAATTCAAATACTATTAATTCCAGGGCAGACATTGAAAGTGTCAGCCTGATTTATACCTATCTCCTTTGCTTAAATAAAGAAAATAAATTTGATAATACTCAACAATTTCAGAACAGAAACTCCTTACCTTCACTCTCTGTGATTCATCATCTTACAGTTCTGTGAAATCTCATTGGCAGCAATGCATTGGTCAGAAAAAGAAATTTTGTCAAACTTAAAGTTTCGTGTCAATCATGTCTGACTACCTGTTGAGTTCAATTTTCAAATTCATTGTTTCATATTATTCTTGCAATCATCTCACATTATTGCAAAATTCTGACTGAATATTACATGTTTTTAGCCAATTTTAATCTTGACATACATTTATGAGGATCCTCTTTGTTACTTATGTGTTAACTTCATTTTAACCTCACTTTCGTAAGTATGAACACGTTGTCCATACCCGTTTGTTTATTCAATAATTATTGTAGAGTTCCCGATGAAGAGACAATAAACGCCTCGAAAGCTTGAACAGAAAAAAGAGTTTTACAATCTTTCTGCCTCTGACTCTCTGACTGCTATACCCGATTCATTCCCTACGTTATTCCTTAACTTAGTCAGTCGAGCTAACCTTCCCTACTATATATATATATATATATATATATATATATATATATATATATATATATATATATATATATATATATATATTCGTATTTACCTTTACGCAGCATATTTTTCAGTGTGGCTACATTAATTGGGCCCATTTTATTGGGGATACCTAGGGCTGGACGTGATATGAGTGAACTGCCATGAATATGAAAATTGTCTGAAATATAAACTAGAGAATTGTGGTCCCTCGTCGCTGAATAATATATTTGGAATGCCGTGGTGCGCTAATATGGATTTTAGAATCTACTAGTTTTGCTATTTCAATGTATTTGGAGAAATAATAATCTACAACTAGTGAGTATGTATCGTACTTTTTCCCAGGGACGTTTAGGAACTTCATGACCTATCATTTGTTTTTTAATATCATTTCTTCGAAAGGCCCTACATGTGATACTATTAGAAACAAAGTCCTTGATTTCTTTAGACATATTTGGCCAGAAAAAACATTTCCTAGCTCTATTTTTACATCTAGTGATTCCCATGTGGCCTTATGCATTTGATTTGGTATTATGAGTTGATTGCTTTCATATAATAATCCATTTGCTTCGGTTATCTCATCTTTGAATACCTTTCCACAAGTGGATCAGTTTGTTTTATTGTTTTTGGCCAACCATCGTGAACATATTTCATTACAATACGTAATTCCGGATCGGTTAATGTATGTTTTTTGATCTGTGCGATTTTTTCATTTGTAGCATTCAAATTAATCCTCAGTAAACAAATCTGATGATCAATCTCATCATCAATATCAAATTTTGGAGAATCGCTCATTATGAAGGCTCGTGACAACGTATCAGCAAAAAAAAAAGTTTTTACCTGGTTTATAAATAAGTTTAATATTATATCTCTGCAGTCTCATGAACATTCGTTGAAGATGGGGTGGGCAATTACAAAGCGGTTTATTGAAAATGTGTACCAAGGACTTATGATCATTTTCCATTGTTATGGTTTTTCCAAAAATAAATTGATGGAACCGTTCACCAACAAATAGCAGTGCATACAATTTTTCAATCTGTGCATAATTTTTTTTGGGTATTGGTTAATTATTTGAATGGATACATGCACGGCAAATTATGTTGGAGTAAAACCGCGCCAACTTCGTCTTTTGAAGAATCTGCTGAGATTGTAACAGGCTTTTCCGAATCATAAAATTGTAAGACAGGATGACTTGTTGATTTTTCTCTTAATAGCCTAAAAACATCATCATGTACTGATTCCCAACACCAGGCAGTATCTTTTTTCAGCAACAGTCTCAACGGAGCAGTAATGCTAGATGAATGGTCGATGATTTTGCTCACATAGGTTATCGTACCCAGCAACCGTTGATTGCGAAATTTTATAACCCATGTGAACGATTTCAATTAAACAGAATTTATATTTATTTTTATTGAATCTTACATTGTTTTGCTTTTTGATTCGCAATACATTTTCTAAACGTTCAACATGTTCTTCTATGGCACTGTCCCTCATCAAAATATCATCAACATATATCTCTACCCTCGGTATATCAAAAATAGCTTTAAATCTTTTTTAGAAAACCTCAGGAGCACAGTTTATACCGAACAATAATCTTAGAAAGCGGTATCTGCCAAAAGGTGTAGCAAAATTACATAGGTTTGTTTGAAGGTGATTGACAATGTTTCATGATGAATTTCACTAGTTCGGACTTCCATTGTCTACTATATAAAATGATTTGAAATCCCTGAAACAAATGAAAAAGAAGAATTAAAAATGAATAGCTGAAAATAACAATTATATCAAGCAAAATAAACCTGAAATGAAATAATAGTGAAATAAAATACAAGTAAAAATAGAACAATTGAATAAATAAAAAATAAAGAAATGAAAAAAAAATATTAAAAAAAAAGTGGAGAGATTCCAAGTCACGTTAGTTCACGACGTTTCGATTGTTAGTATCTACAATCGTCTTCGGGTGATGACTGGACTGATTCCTCCGGGAGATGACTATTCATAGGTCGTTCGAGTACTTTCACTTATCACCGTTTTCCATTTTCCTCTTCACTGGTCCCGTGGGAGATGACCGTTCGGCGGGAGTTGGCCATTTTTCGCTTGATGATGGGTTTCCATATGTTGCGTATTTCTACGCTGGCTTGGCTGAATACGTTGTTGGACAACATGTATGCGGCTTCCTTGAATTTTCTTCTAAACCAATGTTCTTTTCTGTGCAAGATCTCAGCTTGGGACCACTCGATGTTGTGCCAGCAAATCAGGAATAGCAGACCATGTTTGGACCCATGTTTGCTGAGATCTTGCATAGAGAGGAACATTGGTTTAGGAGAAAATTCAAAGAAGCCGTATACATGTTGTCCAATAACGTATTCAGCCACGCCAGCGTAGAAATATGCAACATATGGAAACCCATCATCAAGCGAAAAATGGTCAACTCCCGCCAAACGGTCATCTCCCACGGAACCAGTGAAGCGGAAAATGGAAAGCGGGGACAAGTGAAAGTACGCGAACGACCTATAAATAGTCATCTCTCGGAGGAATCAGTCCGGTCATCACCCGAAGACGATTGTAGATACTAACAATCGAAACGTCGTGAACTAACGTGACTTGGAATCTCTCCAATTTTTATTTTTATTTTCTTCTTTCATTCCACTATTTTCTATTTATTCAATTGTTCTATTTTTACTTGTATTTTATTTTACTATTATTTTATTTCAGGTTTATTCTGCTCAATATAATTGTTATTTTCAGCTATTCATTTTCAATTCTTCTTTTTTAGTTGTTTCAGGGATTTCAAATCATTTTATATAGTAGACAATGGAAGTTCGAACTAGTGAAATTCAAAATTACATAGATTCGAACTCTCGTTATCTAGAACAATTTGCACAAACCCTGCCATGGCATCAAGAGTACTGAAATATTTAGCATTTTTTATTTCAGCACTGATTTCTTCGAAAGTGGGAAATGGATAATGTTCTCTATAAATATTTTTATTGAGCTCAACCGGATCGAGGCAAACTCCCAAATAGCCATCTTTTTTGCGACTAGTACTATCGGATTGACCCATTTTGAGGGATAGTCTACTCGAGAGATGATTCTCTGCGACTCCATCTCCTCCAAACAGCCCTTGAACTTAGGTATCAGAGGAAACTGAATTTTTCGTGCGGAGTAGATTTTAGGTACGGCATCTAATTTGAGTTGAAAGTGAAAAGGTTTGTCAAGGTAACCAACTTCTTAAAAAATGTCTCCGTATTTTTTAATGACATCAGCACAATCCACAGAATCGATTTTTTTGATGATGTTCAATTCGATACAACTATATCTACTATAACGAAATCTAAACAGTAAACATTATTTTCATAATAACAATATAAGCAGCATTCGCCAATCACAGGTATATTATAATTTGAATAATTTGTTAGCCCAACATCCGATTTCTTAATAGTCTTTTCATCTAAATTCAAAGAAAAAATTGTTTTTATATTGATGATATTTGTCATTGCACCAGTATCTAACTTAAAAACAACATTTTAATCTTGATTAACAACCATTTTTATGTGCCATGGTTTCTGTTTATTTTTTTCGGAAAATTCATTCACTATCATTATCAAACTCAATGGAGTGTACAATTTTTTTTCTACACATTTTTTGAAAATGATTGAAGTTCCCACATATATTACATTGTTCACCGAAAGCTGGGCATTTTCTTACTGAATGTGTCATTCCACATTTGAAGCAACTGATTAGCTTTGGCGAAAACCGACTACCTGCTTTACTTACTCTTCTGAAATGTGATTGTCCCGGAAAACCTGTCTTCGTACTGGCTTGATAAATCAGAACGTGATGTTGATTATTGAGTAGGACCACACGGTACTTTCCGATTAGCTTCCGTACGAGCATCCACAATACATAACTCTTTCACTTCACTTGTCAGTTTCTGCCCCTGCTTCCTAAACTCCTGAACTGCCAAGCAAACACTTTACACTTTCTTGAAAGACATATCACTATCTTCCAATAATCTTTTTCTCAGTTGATCACTTAAGAGGCCAATGCAAACCAGTGACTCTTCCAAATCACTGAAAGCACAACTTTTCGCTTTGTTTTTCAAATCCGTTATGAACTGTTGTGAAATTTCACCTTTCAACTGTTTCCTTGTGTTTCATACACTAGATTCGTTTGTGGTTGGAAGAAATTGTCAAATTCGCGTATCAAGGGCTTATTCCTGTTTTGTTCTTCTTTTTTAAATTTGAATGTATTGAATATACGTATGCCCTCATCGCCAATATACTGTAAAAACTGTGCACATTGTACATATTCTTTTTTCTTGTTACCTTTCAAGTACCTAATTGTTGAATTTTTGAGACCAAAATTTCCATATCACTGCTATATTGCCACCTGTTACGTCCAACGGAGCAATTCCTGTCGACTCTGCCGTTTTCTATGTTTAAAACTTTACTTTGATTTTCCAAAAGGAATATTCAATAAAAATGGTTCATTCGCAGCGTTATGTGATGTTCATTAAAACGCCATTGATCATAAACTATCTTTAGTTTTGCGTTCAATAGACGAATGCAAAACATCGAGTACAAAAAAACGCATATCATCGATATTACACACAGGACCGTACTTACTGAATATTCATATATTATCTATATTATTTTCTCTACCAATACAAACATTTTCTATCATTCCGCATGCGACCACCCTTCACAACCCCTACGCCGGCACCATCAACGTTTTTTGTTTCATAAATTTATTCTTTACACCTATTTTCTTTCTCTACCTGCAACATTGTCGCTATTTCACTCATACATACATGTCGTGATATTTCTGTAACTCTCATATAAAAAAATATCGTATTACATTTTTTTCTATCAATAACGAATACATGATCAAGTATCCAACTGGTATATTGTCATCTGAAAATTTCACATGAAGAACCTGAGACACTACTAGAAAACTCCGAAGAGCAACTCTGCCATCATTCCACCAGTTTGAAGTTTTATTTAGAATAACTCCTGTAGAATTAACTGGCCCCAAAAGTGGTAGATGTATACAGCCGAATTCCAGCCTCCCCCCACAATGACGTATTAATTGCTTTTTTTTGGTGTTTAGTAACATCAAGTTAAAGTGTCTGGTGCATGGACCATTCAGAATTTTTCGAGATTTTGTGTGTGACGTAATGACGTAATTACATTTGGTTGGGGCGTGTGTTAGAATGCATGGTATAGGGTTTTTCATGTGTGTGTCTGTATACAAACAAACATACGTCTGCATATTTAAAAGATCCTCCAAGTATTGAATGTTCCATCGGTGTGAGCCCACCAAGTTAGCGGTGGAAGAGCCCACCAAGTTAGCCCAACCGTTCAGCGGTAGAAGAGCGAGATGTGCACTCTACGGCGTAAAGCTGAGTAATGCGTATTCATCGACGTGTCCCTACCTCTCTCGATGTAGAGATGGCTGTGACGTAATCGCTCTAACCTCGCTGTCGATGTTGACACGCAGGTGGTGAGGACTATGTCGACATCTGTCCTGTACGAGAGCGCAACGCTGTCTGTTCGTATCGGCATCTGTTAATGTGTCCAGCTGAGAGATTGAGTTGGCGCATGTAACTGAGAGTTGGGGATGGCTATGTCGTCTTGATGGCATCAGCTCCAGAGTTGCCAAAGAGGACCTGCAGTGAAACGGATGAGAGTGGATAATGCAACACCTATGTATACCTGCAATTGTTGCAATGTGACAATTCCTATGACCCAAGGGAATTCTCACCTAAGAAGCATAAGTCATAAAAATAATGCATGTGTTCAAGTGTCTGATGGTGTTCAAATGATAATGAATGCATTCAATTGCCGCATTGCAACATACAGGGTGGAGAGTTCGGTTGTATCCACTGACTACATGTCATTTTTCAATGAGATTAGGCAGAAGGTCATTGAATTATTGGAATCGGCCATTAGGATCCATAAAAGCATCAAGGTGACTATGGAAGTTTTTGGGAATTATATTCTTCAGACTCAAGATTTGAGGGACATGAAATCATTCAATTCCCAAAATAAAATAGTGGACATATCTTCCGTGATGTAATTGTGGCTCAAACGACAGAATTCCAGGAACGTGACTCAGGTATTTATTTTTTATAAATTTCAACGAGATTGAATAGTAATTTTTTTATATAATTTAGGTTGGACTTGTGAAAAAATAATGTTTCTCAAGGTCAACATTAATAAATACAGTCCACTGGAAGGACGTTCATATGTGAAGCTGCCTGAACGCATTCAATGGAAGAAAGCTGTTGTGAATGTCCGTAACGAAAATCAACACTGTTTTGCTTGGGCTTTAACATCAGCATTATATCCAGCAGATGGTAGAGTGTCCGAACTCATATCATATCCACATTTTTCCAATGTTTTAGATGTCACAGGTATGAATTTTCCGGTTAAAGTCAATAGCAAGAGTATTGGAAGATTCGAAGATAGGAATGATATTTCAATTAATGTTTACGGTTTAGAGAGTGAATTTGAGAAGGGCAAAATGAAGTATAGAGTGATTGGTCCATTGCGATACTCACAGAGAAGACTCCGGAGACATGTCAATTTGTTACTTATAACTGATGACACCGGTAATGGTCACTATTGTTGGATCAAAGATCTTTCAAGATTAGTTTCTATCCAACTATCAGCACATGGATACAAAAAATATTTTTGTGATGGATGTTTGATATATTTTTCTAACGAGAGGTTGCTTTTACGTCATAAGATGAATTATTGTAATCACGTTAATACCACAACAGCAACCTCCAATTTTAAGGTCAATAAATATGGTAGGATGGTTGCGGAAAGAATCATCTCAAAATGAGATTTATTGATAGTTATAAATTTATGACTAATTCGTTGGAGAAGTTGGGTGCTAACTTGACCTCTGATCAATGTTTGGAGATGCATAAACATTTCCCACAAATTGAGAAATTCAATTTGATGAGAAAGAAAGGTGTATTTCCATATAGTTTCGTTGATGACATCGACAAATTGAATTACCCATCACTTCCGACAAAAAATCAGTTTTACGACACACTCAATTGTGAACATATATCGGAAACTGATCATAATAGGGCTAGAAATGTGTGGAATTCTTTCGAGTGCCAGAATTTGGGTGAATACTCTGATTTGTATTTAAAGTCGGATGTATTGCTATCATGTGATATTTTTGAAAACTTTCGCACCACAAGCTTAGAGATATATAACTTAGATCCAGCACAATATTACACTGCACCTGGATTATCTTGTGATGCCATGTTGAAGTATACGAATATTGAATTGGAATGACTAACTGGCACTGATATGATTCACTTTTTTCAAAAAGGTATACGAGGTGGAATTAGTCAGTGTAGCGAGAGAAAACATGTAGCAAATAATAAATTTTTACCAAATTATAATCCCAATGAACCTTCCACATTTATTACATATTTAGATGCAACAAATCTATACGGTCATAGTATGTCACAACCTCTACCAACAAGTGAATTTACATGGTTGACACCTAATGAAATTCTCAATCTTGATGTGATGAATGTGAGTGTTGATAGTCCGTATGGGTATGTGTTTGAAGTGGACATTCATTATCCACAAGAGTTGCATGAAAAACATTCTGATTTTCCATTTTTAGTTGAAAAAATAACCTCATACACAATCGAAAATTCCCAAATTAATTCCAAATTTGGATGATAAAAGAAAATATATTGTTCATTATAGAAATCTACAGCAAGCCATCAAAAATGGGTTGATTGTAATGAATACACATAGAGTATTGAAATTCAAACAATCACGTTGGATGCAACCCTATATAGACCTTAATACTGAAGTGCGTAATAGGTCTAACAACAAATCTGTTAAAGATTTCTATAAACTAATGAATAATGCGGTATATGGAAAGACAAAGGAAAATGTCGATAATCGAATTGATGTTAGACTCGTTACACATTGGGAAAATATGAAGAAAAATATAGGTGCCAGCACTCTCATAGTCAGACCAAATTTCAAAAATTGTTCAATTTTCACAGATAATTTCGTTGCCATTCAAATGAGTAAAGTTAAAGTACACTATGATGAACCATTAAATTTGGGATTTTCTATATTAGAATTATCTAAAACAGTCATGTATGACGTTTTCTATGGATGCATCAAACAACACTTTGATGAAAATGTCTCTTTACTTTACACAGATACCGACTCGCTCATTCTGAAAGTGAATACAAACAATTTTTATGAATTCATGGAAACTAACATAAGTAGGTTTGATACATCCAATTACAGTATAGTTAACCAATTCAATGTTCCAGTAACGAGATCAATCTTGAGTAACTTCAAAGATGAATTTCCGAATGATCCAATCATGAGCTTTCATGGTACAGGTGCAAAAGCATATTATGTGAAATCTGTTGATGGTGAATTTAAAAAAGCTAAAGGGGTGGAACGATCGGTTATAAAGAATGAATTAACATGTGAAGATCACCAACAAATCGTCGAACAAGGTGGCATGATATTCAGAAAGATGAATTCATTTAGAAGCGTGTTACATGATATGTATACTGAATTGAAGAATAAAGTTGCATTATCATACCACGACGATAAACGATTTATCATTCCGAATACTACCCACACGCTTCTTTGGGGTCATAATGATATTGAATTTTATCAAAACGATCCGAATGATAACATTCGTTGGATGACTAATATTAATCAACAATCACAATCTCAGGAGAGTCCATTGGATCAATTAATTGATTTATTGTCTGCCGAGATCAATGACTGAAATATCATTCAATGTCTTTAAAACCGGAAAATCCAATATTGATGTTCATATAGGTATTCACAAATAAAACTGTAATGTGATATTGATGTATATGTATTACTTCAATGAATATAAAAATGATAGAAAATTTATTTGTTTTATTTCTATTTTCCTAACCAATTACTGCAAAGTATATAGCATAATGTGAATGATAGAAATATCAGTTTGAAAATAATCATCGTGGAGTGCACAATGTCTAAAACAATCGATGAGTTTGGTAGAAAAAGAAAATGGGGTGGTAATGTCATTCGAGGTCCTCCCGGGAATGGGTTTAAATTAACAAAAGATGGTTCATTATGACATGCAAAGAAAAATATTGAAAAATACAAGTGAACCAATTGACAAGAGTGATTGTGTAACTGTATCATATCTTGAGGGATAAATTAATGGAACAAAGGAGGTTATACTTCTAGCCATACAAGCTGCAATACAATCCACAATAGGCAATGTTGCTCGCGATGCCCGTCAAGCATTCGATGATAAAATTGCAGAGGCTCGGATAACTTTCACTCGTAAATTTGACAAACTTACAAGTGATGTAGAAATAAAAATGTCTGACATAACAGCGTCTACAATGAAGAAATATGATGCGATGTCTAACATAACAGCGACTACAATGAAAAAATATGATGTACTGGAACAGAGAGTTGAAGTTTTGGAGAAAAATCAGTCAGGTCATCGGGTGGACTGGGATATCCAGGACTGGACATTAATCCAAATGTTAGAATAACAGAACCAAAACCAAAACCAACAGATAATGTATTGATTGAACGAACATGGTGAATCTACTCCCGCGTTAGGTTAGGTTACGTTAGGTTAAGTTTACTAAGTTTACTAAGTAAACTGAAACTCATAAGTATTTAAGGAATTTTGAAAAGGTAGTAAACCTTACGGAAAAAGTTCAATAAATATTTAAATACCGATAATCTTGAAGTAACAATTTTAGGGTTTGAAGTTTTATGACTCTATCCCGTTAAATTTGCAACAAAAAATGAAATTTTCATCTAAATAAATCCTTTGTAATTTATATAGAATTTAAAACGTTAACGTTAGTAAGCCTATGGTGGTGTAATGGTAAAGAGTTTTGCCTACCACGAGGAAGATCCGGGTTCAAATCCCGGAAACCAAAAATTTTTTTCATAAATAAATCCTTTGTAATTTATATAGAATTTGGAATGTTAACATTAACAGTTTGAATCCCGGTTAAGAAAAGAAAAAATGTCTATAATTTTCATATTTTCATATAAATGAATCCTTCATAAGTTATATGCATTCATACCCCAAGGAGAGCACTCCTCAACAATCAGTACGACGACTTAAGTCAAACAGAGCAGTCCAGTCCACTCCAGCTCAGTCTAGTCCGGTGAAGAAGCAGAATTTTGAGTAAGTTAAAATTGTTATTTTGCTTTCTTTCTATCAACTAACTTTGTATTATTTTACATTTCAGAATGGCATCCACACAGGAAATCAACAACGCCGTGGCATCCATCATTTCAGTGGTCGATCAGGAGAAGGAGAAGGCAGCATCTTCAAGCGCTAGGGACCGCTCTCTCAGCCCTGAGTTATTACAGGCGGGCAGGCGGACAGGCGGACAATCTAGGCCGGTGGTGAAGGACAAGGTGGCAAGTTCGAGCGGTAAGGGCCGATTTCTCAGCCCTGACTTATTTGAGGAGGAGGACAGGGTTGTTAAGAAGGTCTGCCGACAATCTGCAGCTAGGTTTGGTCCTATTGGGAAGTATAGAGTTGCTTGCAATAAGACTAATCCTTATGCAGGTAGTTGGACGACCGCTCGTAAGAGCTTGAGACCCTCCACGCCACCCGCAGCAGCAGTAGTGGAACAACCCAGAGCGCCTTCTCCGGAGGAGCCTTCAGTCGTATTGACCCCATCGGAGGAGGCTCCCGTCGTATTGACCCCGTTGGCGGTGCCGCTTTCGCCGATGCTGGCAACACCGGCGAATCCTGTAGTGTTAGTTCCACAAATGCCAGTGCGACAGCCTATCGGAGAGGTGAGTGAAGAGATGGAGTCTTTCCTACAGAAGTGTAGAGAAGTTGATCTTGCTTCTCGAGCTAGTTTGGCCAAGTTGGCTAGCAATTCCCGCCGACGGGCTGGAATTGTTAGCCAACGAAATGATCTTCTGAAACGATTGGCCGAACTAGATCGAGAGCATACATCTCTGGAGGAAAGCGATAAAGCAGAGACCTCTTCGGTAGAGCGATGTACAAATTTAAAAACTTTATTAGGAACATTTTTTGTGAATAATAATGTAGATTAAGTGTAAATAAAATATTAGGTTTAGGTTAGTTAGATATATTTAAATATGGTAGTTTTAAGTTTATATTTGTAATTTTAGGAACCAAAAAAAATAAAATAAAAAAAAGTGAAATAAAGGGTGAACATTGTTTTGGTTTGGTACACATTGAACAATGCGATGGTTGGAGCATTTTTCTTCACTTCGTCTTATTATTATTTTCTTTTTTTATTTCAATTCCAAGCTCTTCTAGAAAAATACCTCACATCAATTTCGTGTTCTCAAATCACTTTCCTTTCACGAAGTACACACTTTTTGGTTGGTGTACACGAGGCACTGCGAGACTGGGGCAGTTTCTTCCTCCCTCTCCCTTATTATTTCATAATAATCATCCAGAATTTCTCATAATAATCGCTCCGAGTTTCACGAAGATCGTCATTCTTGATGTTTCCGAATATCAAACACTGAATTGTTCTACATTTACACTTCACCCCCTCCGTTTTATTTTTTCCAATATAAATATAGTATCAATCCCAGTTCTACATCATTCTTCCACAATGTCTAGTACAGGACCCGTCTAGGTACATGGAATAGATTCAACGTCCGATCATTTCAGTACAATCTTCGCTCAATCTATGCAGCGAATCTATGATCTTCCTGATGATTTCCCAGAACGAGTTGAACAAGGTATGCAGAAGAAAGTAGATGTAGAGTTTGAGATGGCTGTTGACGACAACAATCTAGATGATTATGCGGACGATGTGTTTAGTATATTATCTGATTCAGATGATTATGATGACGACATCATGAGTATATCATCTGATTCAGATGATTATGAGGACGATATCATTAGTATATCATCTGATTCAGATGATTCAGATGACGACACCATCATTATTGTTCCTGATGATGAGGAGCGTTAGTCCATATGATTGCATGGATTAATAAAAAAAAAGAGCCCTTTCCAGAGCTACAATTGAAGACTGAAACAAAAAAAAACAGCTCTTTTCAGAGCTATCATTATACTTTCAAACAGAAACAGGTTCATACCATTGTTAACATTATATTAACATTATAGTCTCAAACAAACAAAATGCACGTAAAATTACCCTCATCCCACTCTGTAGTACTCATCATTATATGCATTCAATGATTGACAAAATGCCAACTTCAACTTTCATTTGAAGTAGTACTCATCATATGCATAGATATTTAATGACTATCAAATTCCCAACTTCGACTCTTCAGTCAAAGAAGTACTCATCATATGCACAGATATTCAATGATTAACAAAATCCTAACTTCGATTTTTTAGTCAAAGTAGTCATTTGTCACATGATCTGTGAATTCTACTACTACCGTTTCTGTGAATTATGTAGCCCTGAAATGTGCTGTTGTTTTCTTGTCATCAGTAGGTCCACGGTTATTGTGCCACAGGTTTGACATTGTTACATATAATGCATGTCGACACTCGTGTGAAGTTTGTTAGGGGCCTCTCGCAAGCATCACACCAATTCTGCCCTATTTCCATAATAGAGACGGTGTTGTGGGTGTTGACATGATGATACCACCCTCTATTGTTATTTCTGTGTGAATAAAAACGAAAGCAGCACCAACATAGTTTCTTGTTACCACCATCAATTGTGCTGATCAACACGTATGAATCCATTGCACAATATAAGTCCAATGGATCTTCTAATGTCTCATTGACATTGAGCATTCGCATACCGATCCTCAAAGCACCATCACCTTCAGATGAATCAGCTACAATCCCTTCATCGTCTTCTTCTCCATCCACAACCCCCTCAAACTCCACCACGTCATCATCTTCATTGGCCTCATTTTCAACTTCATCTATCACATCTTCATCGACTCCAATATCCTCTTCTTCAACTATCACTTCCTCTAGTGGAATGTTGACATCCTCATCATCTGACTCGTCTATCCAATTATTTTCATCAATAGCAGATATGTTATTTAATGCGGCAGATATTTTTTCAGAATTCATCTTGTTGTTTGCTCACACTTGTTTGCTCACAGTTGTAGAGTGAATGAATGAACTTCAGGATGGTAAGTCGACTTATATGATTGAATAGGAAGTGGAAGTGGTACGACTCCCACCTACCACTTAACTCGTTTTGAGTGGGAGAGAAGGATAAGTTTCCCCACTATACTTTCACATGATGTTAATTTGTATAAATAGAGAATTTCGTTGTAAGAGAGAGCAGTCAGAGTTTCTATAAGTCATCTCTTATTATTTCTAAACGAATTGGTAAAAATGCCGTTTCCAAAAGAGTGGGATGAAAAACCAAAAGTGTGTGTCTACCCAGTGATGATAGTGGGGGCAATTGTGTGCTATTTTTGCCTAAGGAAACAATTAATCCTTGCACTGGTATGTGCAATGATTGTATGTCGCGGATTCAACTGTCGCCTCCATCTTATCCACCGAAGCGACCAAAAATAGAATATCGTCAGCAACAGTTACAGTGCCTGAAGTGTTCCGAGCCTATAATATCCAATAATATGGGTATTTGTAGAAATATTTGTGCTACCTGGGCTGCTATTCCAGCTCCGCTGCTACGTTGTTTGCGTTGTGATACATACACAACGAATTGTTGGAATCATGTATGCACTTCATGTAGAAGTACTTGAGATCTGTGTGAGAAGGTTGGTCAACTCTACCTCAATAGGAGAATTCATCTCCTTCAAAGTTGCTGTCTGACATATGATCAACAAATATTGAGGAGAAGAATCAAAGAACATTCTACAACGACAAAGACACATCAACACTTTTATTTTTTTTTTATTAATATCATTGTCTTCTGTTATTGATAAATATATTATTTTGAATCTATCTGTTTTATTTTCTCATATTTTGAAATGCATGCATCAAAGTGTTCCTCTTGAATGACAAAGATCGTCACATGCGTGAACAGTTTAGAGAAAGAGCGCATGTGCTAGTCAATGAAAGAGTGGGCTAGTTGATGAAAGAGTGCATGCAAGAGCGCATGTGCTAGTCAATGGAAGAGTGGGCTAGTTGATAGAAGAGCGCATGAGTTAGTTTATTTTTTCTATAAAAAGTGAAGTATCAGTAACATCATCACCTTTCCTATTCACATTCTATTGCTATCACATATCATTCCTCAGACCTGAATAATCATTACCATGAGCTCTATGCCGTTGTTGATTGCTGAAGATGGTTCACCACTTGTTGATATCGATCACATTGATTTTGAAAATATTCCAGTATTACATTTATCGAGTCAAGATTCGATAAATGATTTTGATATTAACGACTTTGTTAACTTTGCATATGTGCCGGAACCAAATGAGCAAATTGTTATTGAAAATCCAATCGTTTCGTAATCATCACCACTCAAACACCCTTCATCTACCCTTCCTCTTGGTGTTGATAAGAAATCTAGAACAATCAAGAGGAAGGTTACTAATGCATCTCCATCGATTGTCACTGACTTCAGAGAAGAGAAACAATCGAAAAGTGTTGTGCGAGAAAAAAAACACACAACGAAAAGTGACAGATCGAAGAGGAAGCCAAGAGGTTCACCTGAAGAAATGAAGGGTGATTTGAAAGCTGAATCGCTATCTTCTTTCAGTCCTCTACATCGATTTGGAGAAATGAAAAAGAAAGCAAAATGCCGCCTTGTGAAGGCACAGATGGCTATTGCTGAACTTGAAAAGAGTGAGCAGGCTATTAATGCTAATAAGGAAACTCTTCAAGCATTAGATGCTAAGATTGCATTAGCAAAGGTTGAATTAAAATGTGTACGGATGCAGATGAACTTCGTTCAAAAATTGTTAAAGATAATCAATTCAATCAACGTTCGAGAATGCAAGCTCAGGCTGAGCTTGAGGAGTCGACTCAACTTTATGAGACGGCATTATCAGTGAAAGATAATTGGCGAAAATAGTTGGAGACTGTATTTCAAAGTGACGACGATTAGTTTTGGGAAAGATAAAGTGTTTTCAATATCGTGAAATGAAAAATATAAGCGGGAATGGAGTATACGATTAATTTGGTTTGGTATACACAGAACGTTGCGAATGGCTGGGGCAACGTTTACCGCTGCAATATTTTTCAATTCACATACTTATAATTGAAATGAAAACAAAAATGAACGTCAACATTACTTTATTCGTAAATACAATAGTAGATACATTCAAACCATATTTGATTCATCAATTCAAGAATTTTGTTCGCTAGGAAGGCCTAACCACTTTACTTATACTTTATTTTTTCTTATCTTCAACATCTTCTCAATCAGATATACGTCAGGATTCTCGGTTCGTAATAACTCTTCTTCATATAAACATCCTCTAATCGGTTGTTCATTCATATCTTCAAGATTATAGGTCGTTGGGGTGGTTTTATTCATTTTAACAATCTTGAAGAGCTCCGTGGTAAACTTCGCAGTGTAAGACTTTTCAAAAATATTTCTGTACTTGCTTATACGTACAATATCATTCAATTGGAACTTGGGTTCACTTTGTTTTCCTCCAATTCCATTGATACCTTTGAATTTCAATTTTGTTGTTGAATCAACATTAATGGGTGCCATATCTATTGTACGATGAACTTTATTGTTATATCTACTAGTTATAATTGGAAGAATATCAAGCCATTTGTGGTGACCTCTCATCGAAAATTCCTTGTAGAGCCATGCCTTTATTGTACGAATCACTCTTTCTGCTATAGCCGCCTTCTTTGTGCTAAATGTTGAATAATGATTGATATTATATTCTCGCATGAAAGATGAGAAGCATTAGTTATTGTACTACCTGTTTTATCTTTAACTGGCAAAGTCCACAATCAATCACTACAAGTATATATCGGTATCCTTTATTACTTTTTGCATAAGGTTGTAGTTCAGCTAGATCTATTTGCCATAAATCTGCAAAACCTTTGATGGAGATTATTCTTCTGCGAAAATTACGTCTTGCAATTCTATGTAATTCATTAACAACTTGTCGTTTGATATCACTTATTCCATTAGTCATTCTATTTCAATATGATTGAAGAGAAAAGGTTGTGATGTTACTGCACTGAATGATGATGTGACAGTGATCATTACTTGTGGATATATATTAATATATTATACCTTCTTCACGTAATTCTTCAATTATTGAAATTATTTCATTATCATGTCCGGTATGTCCAGCTGACTTTGAAGCTACCAATAGTCGTAGGCGAGCAACTAACTCTTTCGGTGAATTCCAGTACACATAATTGACAGGTTGAGAATTAAATGTTTCCTCCATTTTCACTTGTTTGAGTGCTCCACCAATTTCAATTCTACTTCTTATTGGATATTGTCGTGAGTCTAATAGAGGTTTGATAACTTCACGAAATTTTTTAGAATTTGTATTTTTAAAACCATTCTTCAGATGATATTGTTTATATGGAGCATTCGTTATTTTCAATATTTTGGAATATACTTGACGAGTTTCTCCATTATCAACATCTTGTGGATTTTTCAAAAAGATCATATCATACAATTCTGGACTACCTGCGCATTCATATTTTTTCACTTTATTAGCATCCCAAAATGAAACGTTTCTATCTTTGAAATGTACCACTAGACTTCCCATTTCCAGCTTTTGTGTAATAGGATCCATACGTACACCAAATGTTCCATCATATGCTGGATTTCTAGATTTTACATTATTCAAATTTTTCACCAAAACATCTTCACCACTTTCATTCATATCAGGTGAGGTGTCAGGATCCGAGGAATCGATGTGGGACGATGATGGTGCTTCGAATAGAGTTGTTCTCATATCGTCTTGAAGTGTGCTCGTGTCACTATTCACAGATGATACACTATCAAAAGATTGTTTTCTTCCTATTGGAGTACTCATGGGATAATTTGAAGTAGATTGAACATTTCCACGGTTTGATGATAACACTGCTGATTTAGAAGTAGCGTTTGATGATAAAACATTCAATGATTTCATTATGGGCTCATACAATCTTTCAAGTATCGTACGATTTTCAATATTATCATTCTTGATAGAGTTGAATTTCTGCCTGACAGCTTCTGTTGTCTCTACTAGTTGACGTTTCAAATTCATTTCATTGTTTTTATTTTCAGAATCGTTTTTTGTATTCATAATGTCCTTTTCAAATTATAGCTCAATTCGCTGATGAAGTGACCTCTACAATATTCAGTGATCGGATAAGTTTCAAAAACAAGATCATGGGTATATGAAACTATCGAATCCTTTGCGATATCTATCTTCATCTATTTTTCTATCCTTATCAATGACTAGAAATCCATATTGGTCCTCCCAGCATTTAACACACATCAATTGGAATTGTTTGAATGTTACATCGGGTGGAACATGATCTGAATAAATGTGGTGTAAATTCGTCTCATCTTTTTTGAACATTATGATGAAATTGGTATTGTCACGCACTAATCGTTTGGGTACTCGTGAATATGTCTGTGCTAGATAAAAACAATCAACATCCTTATGACGTCCCATACAGAAATATGATCTAATAATATCCTGCTTTTCACATATCACATCATCAAAAATGAAAACAGAATTAGGCTTAGCGTCGGAGGGTTCCACTATTTCTGCATTATTGTTGAATGTATAAAAACCTAATCCTTTCATAGGTTCCAAAACATTTCGCAAGTACTGATATTTAGGTTGATTGAGTGATTTCGAATAGAGATACACATTTCTAAATCTCAGTCCTTGTGGATGTGTTAATAGTGATATCATTGCATTCGTCTTTCCACAATTTGAAGGTCCTATAATGAGTCCTCGAACTGATGATGGAAGTAGTGGACCATGTCTGAATACCCTTTGTCCATTCAATCCACACCCAAATTTCTCATCTAGATTATCTACAGCAAACTTTTCTTTCTGTTTTACAATGCGCATCGTGCCGTGGTTGGAGACTATATAAATGTTATTAGCTTATTCATTTCAATGTGTACCATCAAACGATACGGACGTATTGAAAGTGATCGTAAAATTAAAAGAGGTTGTGGTTTTGTTAATGATTTAATAAACAAACTTCCTTTCGAATTACATCCACCCGGAGGTTATCAATACTGTGGACCGGGTACAAAATTGGAACAACGTTTAGCTCGCAACGATCCTGGAATCAATAAATTAGATATTGAATGCAAAAACACGATATTCAATATTCTAAGCATCCATCCGATCTTGCAGCAAGACATTTAGCCGACAAAGAACTTGAATACAGCGCTTGGGATAGGGTTGAATCGAAGGACGCGAGTATTGGAGAAAGAGCAGCTGCATTACTTGTCACCAACATTATGAAAGCAAAAAGACATATGGGAATGGGTTGTAGTACCAATAATAAAAAATGTAAGAGGAAACAAACGAAGAAAAATAAAATTAGAAAAGTTACATTTGGTGCTGGGATAGTCCATAAAGTGCGAAATGTATTGAAGAAAGCTGGTGAGAATCAATTTGTGACGAATAATAGCAAAAAAGCTATCACTGTGGCATTGCAGGCGGCACGTAAATACCTCAAAGCCATCGGTGGAAAGAAGAAAATCCGCACACCACGCATAATTCCTGTTCCCAAGATCGGTGGACTGTTGCCATTGATACCAATTTTTGCTGGACTATCCGCACTAGGAAGTTTGGCGGGAGCCGCTGCTGGTATCACCAAGGCCGTGAATTCGGCAAAAGCCAGCAGAACGGCTTTAATGGAAGCCAATCGTCACAATAAAACCATGGAGGCTGTAGCACTAGGCAAACGCGGAAGTGGAATATATCTCAAACCATACCGTAAAGGTTTAGGACAATATTAAAACCATACAAAGCCACAAACAAAACAAAAAACTAATTGAACCCCTACCTCAGAGGCCTCTTATTGATCTTGATATCAGTTATTATGCACAAAAAATGAAAATTTCACATTTTCGTGGTGTTTTTATGCGTGACAGATTACCATCTTCAGGTCCAAAACAAAACGAGACAGCTATTGTTAATTTAGATGGAATAAGTGGACCAGGAACACATTGGGTGGCATATAGAAAATGTGGGTAAGAAGTCGTATGTTTCTATAGTTTTGGAGATCTATCCCCACCATTGGAATTGACTCGATTCTTTCGAAAATGTTCAAATGTAAAAATCAAATATAACTATGATCGTCAATAGAAATTTAATACAGTTCTCTGTGGTCACTTGTGCTTACAGTTTCTCTCTGAATAATTTTCCAAATGAAAATGGATACAACACCAAAATTGGATCGGGAGGCTATCAAGGGAATGGGGTTTCCACTTAGAATGTTTTCAAAATATGGTACCTTGGAAAAAATGGATGAAGCGATGCTTGCAAATATGCCCAAGGAAGTGATACTTGCATGTGTTGCACATGATATTTCATATGTTTGGGAAAAGTTACCTAAGCATCTACAAGATGACATCGATATAATGAAACATAGATATTGTTATGAACACCACACCGATCAAAATTCAGATTCGGATGTTAATGATGGTCCTATACCTCGAAAATATATGTGTTGTATTTGTAATATAGAGGATGTGAATATTGGTATAAAAAAAATGATACTTATTACAATACAACACCTTCCAAAAAGTCTAAATTGTCCCAAATGTGATGTTGCTGTGTACAACAATAAATTGAAATGTGTTTCAAAATATTCATCAGTCATGTCACGAAAGTTCGAGCTACAAGCTGTCGAGACAAGTGTCTTGAGTGCGGATTTTTTTCCACCAATTGAATTGGATGGGAACAGTCGTTATGGATTAGGTCTTTTGGGATTCTATGGATGCAATACAATCAATAATATAACTGAAGCTAATAATTCAGTGAGTTTTAGAATCAGTAATGACAACTCATCGATACCCCAAAATTTTACATTCCATATGGTGCTTACGAAATAGAAGAGATCAATGCTGTCATACAGAAACATATCATGTTCAGATTGTTTCATGATAAAAAACCAATTGATATCGTTGCAGATGATATTTTCTATCTACACGCCAATAATAATACATTTAAAAGTGAAATGCGATCCAAATATGAAATTGATCTGACACATCCAAATTCTATAGCAGAAATGATGGGGTTCGCTCATGGAATATTTCCACCAAATCAGATACATGAATCCTCATTACCAATAAACATTACAACTGTGAGACTTATCCGCTTAGATTGCAATATAATATCTGGTTCATATATAAATGGTGAAGAATCTCACATTCTTTTCTCATTCGATATTGATGTTGAACCTGGCTACAATCTTACTAAAGAACCACACAGTATTATATATATGCCTGTCAGTCCAGAAGGTCGTCAATTGATTCACAACATTACAGTGCGTATTTTGGATGAAAAAAATAACCTTATCGATTTTGGAAGTGAAGAAGAGATTTTCATTATTTTGGAATTGAACAATATCGAATAACTATTGTTATGGGTTTCATTCATAATAGACAAAAACGTATTGAACAATCCCAAACGAGCTGCACTATCAAAAAGAAAGGTGTGCATAAAAAGAAAAGTGTGCATAAAAAGAAGCTCATTCCACAAGTGTATGCCAAACAGTTAGCACTCTGTCTGTGAGTGATCTTGAATTTTTTAAATCGATTGGATTGAAAGTGAGAAAATAACAATGGTGCTCGAAACAAACAGTGAAAAGTTGAATATATTCGATGAACCAGTGCTCGATCATTCTCTCATAAGTTCACATGAGCACACATATAAGCCCTATGGATCACCGCTATTCAGGAATTTGGATGAAATTAGAATTGCAATCAATAATCAAGATGTCATACTAGATATTGCCGAGAGCTTCATTCACATAGAAGGTAAATTCACCCCCAAAGATGTAGCGAAAACATTCTATCTCTCGAATAATGCAATTGCATTTCTCTTTGACGGAATTCGTTACGAAATGGGTGGTGAACAAGTGGCTGTTGTTAGAAAACCTGGGATAACATCTACAATGAAAACCATTAATTGACATCTGGTAGGGGACTTTCACAATTGAAACAAGATATCTTGGATACAAACAGTCATTTATTCAGTGGAAAACTACCAATGAAATATTTGATGGGTTTTGCTGAAGATTACAACAAAAGTATCTTGAATGCTAAACAGGAGTTGATTTTGATTATCGCTCGATCATTCAAAAACTCATATATAGGCGAGGTTGATGCTGATTTGGAGATAGATAAAATCGAATGGAAAATAAGACATATTTTACCAGACGATAAACACAAGCTCAAACTTTTGAGTAGAATAAACAAAAGTGGTCTGAATGCCAAAATCAAGTTGGCTCATCGCATGTGGGGCCTCTATGAACTTCCATCGTACGTGGGACTTCTTCAGACATATGGGCCATCAAAATAACTAACGCTCTGGAAACTCCTCGCTTTGTCGTCATTGCATTCCAAAGTACTACCACATCTGAAGATAGAACACAGGATATTACAAAATTCACAACTGCCGATATCAACAGTATTCGAGTATACTTTATTCATATGAGCGTTGGAATTTGAATTTCGATAAAAAACTTGATGCATCTGCTTATTACGCTTCTGAGAGTTTCCAACGAACTTATTATGATGGAGATATGAGTAAACCTCTGATGGACATTGGACAATTTAGAGAGAATCCACTATTCATCATCGATTGTTCCCACCAACCGAATGCAACAAAATCATCAACTATTGATATAAAGTTTGAGTTTGAGACCAGGAAGACCAAGTTTCAAGACAAAACAGAAGTATATGCATTAATATTGCATGATACAGTTTTGACATACAATGCATTGGATGGTTCAGTTCACAGCAGATATTGATACTATTTCATTTTCCACTTTATCATATAATGTTTTATAATCTTTTTTTTTATTTATTCGTTTGTATTCGACTCATATCATGTATTGTAATTTTTCTCTCAATTCTACTTTATATTTATTGTATATATTGGGATTTAAATAAATGAAACATGAAAATAATACAAAGTTTTTCATTTGACATTATTAATGATTTACAGAAACATACAGACTATTTAAAATAACTTCTTCCTCATAGTTATTATTTTCGCGACCATTTTCAATTTCCTCTCGATTTTCATCATTCAATTCAAACTGTTGAATAATCCATTCTGGCAAGTATGGTTGGATATTATATAGGAATCTTCTCAGGTTCAGTTCGATCATAGCCTCACAAAGTTGAAACAGCTCCAATTCATTATCCAAAAATTTGTCACAAACTTTTGCACCACTCCTATAGTTCTCAGCATCATGAAGACACATTTCGATTTCTTTTCCATCATAGCATATACTCAAATCATAAATACTCGCATGTTCGGCTCCATCACCCAACACCTTCAATTCAGTCGACAAATGTTGAATCGATGATTCGAGATCTACAACTTCAACCCAATTTTGACTTGCATACAGCATCCACATCTTTGAATAGTGGAACTGAAATCGAATAAAAAACAATAAGCAACCTCCAACTTGTTTCCATGATATAATACTCACATTTCTATTTTATTTGTACTTATGAAGTGAGTGTATTCAACTAAGTTAGTAATATTTATATTTTCAAATAATATAACATCTAAATCATCTAATATATGGATATTGATAAAACAAAAAGAAATTCACTAAAAATAATTACTACTACTATTATTCAATCATATTGAATTTGACTAGAGATTGTATTGAAATGAAAAAAGAAATTCATTAGAAATATTCATTATTATTCAATCATATTGAATTTGACTAGAGATCTCGTTTCCATGCCCGCAAACCTTTGTGAGCTCTGAACTAAATACACTATCGTATATTCACCATCTGATGAGTTGATACAAGTTATATCATCATTACTGAATTGCAACGAAATACGTTTTGGTAGCCATGTTTTAAAAAATTTATGATTGCTTACATCTTCCAAGGTTAGTAAAATTGATTTTCCAAACCTTGTAGAATGACATGACATATTCTTAATTATGTACACTTCATCAATTGGCAATGACGATAAGACCTTTTTCTCTAGTATTTCATCCTCCTGTACAATCAAATTATTGATTTTATGTAAGTCTACTTTTCAAATGAACATGATGAAAATATGTATGAAAAAAAAAATTAATTTCCAACAGAAAAATACTCTCACCGTATAAAAATACTCTCACTCTCACTGCTGCATATATATTCGTCTACTGATTTCAAAGTGTGCCAGGCATTTCTTTTATGTTGAACAACGAGTCACCCCCACCATGAATCCATGCTACATTTCAAAAGCGTATTGCTAGTTGTTACTCACTACAAATGCCTGACATGCGCCAACCCAATCTCTCAGCTGGACACATTATCAGATGCCGATACGAACAGACAGTGTTGCGCTCTCGTACAGGACAGATGTCGACATAGTCCTCACCGCCTGTGTGTTAATATCGACAGCGGGGGTAGAGCGATTACGTCACAGCCAATTCTGCATCGAGAGAGGTAGGGACACATCGATGAATACGAATCACTCAGCCATACGCCGTGGAGTGCACATCTCGCTCTCCTATCGCTGAACGGAAGCAGCTGTCACACCACTAACTTGGTGGGCTCACACCGATGGAACATTCATTACTTGGAGGGTCTTTGAAGTATGCAGACGTATGTTTGTATACAGACATGCACATGATAAATCCTTTACCTTGCCTGCTGTGACGTCACACCGCTTGGTGGACTCACACTGATGAAACATTCATTACTTGGAGGATCTTTGAAATATGCAGACGTATGTTTGTATACAGACACACACACATGAAAAACCCTATACCATGCATTCTAACACACGCCCCAACCAAATGTAATTACGTCATTACGTCACACACAAAATCTCGAAAAATTCTGAATGGTCCATGCACCAGACACTTCACCTTGTTGTTACTAAACACCAAAAAAAGAATTAATACGTCATAGTGGTGGGGGGAGGCAGGAATTCGGCTGTATACATCTACTAAAAGTAAAATCAATACCTATGATATTTTTGATGAAGGTTCTACGGTTACCATGGTTGATGCTGAATTGGCTGAGAAAATATGTGTTACTGGACTAACAGAAAGTTCTAAACTCAGTTGAATAAGTTCTATGACCTGTGAAGAAATCCACTCGAAAAAGATCAGTTTGAAGGTGAGAGAAGAAAAATGAAGACACTGAGTACGATTTAAGTAATGTTCAAACTATCCATAACTTATTTCTTCCTGTACATTAAATTGACTCTAAAAGTCTATCCAAAGAATGAAATCATCTTCAACAAGTGAATATTTAATCTGTGCACTGTGTAAAACCACAAATTCTTATCGGATAGGAAAAAATCATCCTATTTTATCCAGATCGAAGTTGGAATGTGTTGTGCATGAAAACAACACAAAACAGTATTTTGGACGAGTAGGTCCCGGATTTTTTCTTTTCATAAACCATCAGTATGATGATTTGGACCAACTAGTTGAAAATTCTTTGAAAATTGATAATTTGGGTGTAAAATATTATAAAATATTACAACATCCAGATAACATCAGAGTCTCTGAAATTTTGGAAGAAACGACAAAAAGTATAGCTCCAAACAGATGGGAAACTAGACTTTTATGGAAAAATAAAAATGTAACTTTACCAAATGATAAATCTGTTTCATTAAAATCCAAAGAGAAAAAGATGAACAGATACGAAGATTTTGGTCACGAATACGAAAATAAAATAAGTGAATATTCAAAAAACGGGTATGCTTGAATATTGCCTACAGAAGAGGTATCAAAGGATACTATGAATATTTGGTATCTGCCACATTTTATGGTAACAAATCCTAATAAACCCAGAAAAATATGGTTTGTGTTTGATGCTGCAGCGAAAACAGATGAAATTAGTTCTGAATGGTCCAGATTTGCTGGAACATTGGATCATTCAGATGGCGAAGATTCAACACCGAACCATTTTCTATTGGGTACTTAAGTGTGGCACAAGTTGTTGAAATGTTTGAAGAAAATGACTTGTTCATAAGAAACATTGGTGAAAATCTCAATTGGTTACTTGATCCAACGGCGCTCACTGGCGCTGTTGGATCAAGTGCACGTGAAACGGTTAGGTGTAAGGTGAATGTGAGATATGTAGGTATATGAGCGAAGATTTATAAAAGCTGGGTTGTTGTATCGTATGGAGCTTCAGGAATATTTTGTGAAAACTACTGCTTAATTAAGATTAGTTTTGATCAAAATGAACTGAAAAATACATGTTGTTTATGTTTTGAGTACTTCAGTTTCTCAAATACATTTTTCAGGATGGACGAAAAAACAAAAATCTTGAATATGGTAAAAAATTATAAAGAGGTTTTGGAGCGGTTGTGGTTTCCAAAATATGAAAGAACCAAGGGACTCGGCAGGAATAAGATCAATAGTCTAGTTCACATGTACCATTTTCATCTAAAATATGTATATAGTCTCCTTCAATTCGTATTGTCAAGTTGGAAGTTTGAGGAAAAGCTCGAAGAGGCGCTGAGAGGTTATGATCAAATTAGTTAAAAAAAATTGTGGTTTGTTTTTTTCTGAATATCATCATAAAAGATCATCAAACTTGCTGAAAAAAGTTTCGACTCCCGGAGCTGTACCTCTATTATTTAAAATTTTTACAGATCCCTGAAACTAGAGTCAAAAACGACTGGCTTTCGCGCGCGGGGAGTCAATCTGATACAGCAACAAAAAAATCATTTAAACATATTGAATATGAAAAAATTCATGTTGTTTTGGAATACATCAATGAACAATACTCCGCGGTGAAATATAATCATCCCAATTTGCAATTATCAACTAACAAATCTATTAATTATGAATTTGTTAGTTGATAATTTATAATAAACTGAAGGTCAACATGAAAACCCTGATAATTAACAAACTAAAACTCTAGAATTTTTTCGTGAAATTATTCTCAATAGGCTGATGAATAGATCGCCTTTGCAAAAATTACAAACGGTTGAAAGCTACTTAATTTTTTTATTGATTTTTTCGTGAAATTATTCTCAATAGGCTGATGAATAGATCGCCTTTGCAAAAATTACAAACGGTTGAAAGCTACTTGATTTTTTTATTGATTTTTTACTGTTATTGAATATTACTGGAGTTTTTTCCGAACACCAAACTATTATTTTAACACCTTGACACGTGTTTCGATCTCCAAGTGATCATTTTCAAGAGAAAGATCAAAATTTTTGATCTTCCTCTTGTTGAAATAACGGAAGATCAAAGTGTTTGATTGAAACCCGTGTTGAAATAACGGTTTAGTGTTGGGAAAAAACTTCAGTGATATTCATTACAGCACCAAAGATTCCAAACAGTGCATCATTAGTTTTACTGTTATTGTTTGAAAAATTGTTAAGAACAAATATTTTTCATGGGTAAATCTAAAAGTATTTTTTCGTCATATATTTATTGATGGAATTTATGATTTTTGAAGAAAAAAATGATTTGTTGCTGAAAAATGCGTTTATTCAATAACAATAGTTTTGTGCGACCAAAAATTAAAATGAAACAACCATTTTTTTCTGAGAATCATCTCCAACTGTAAGTTTTCGATGAAAGTGGTTCATGTCCTGCTAATATAAATAGAGTCTCTCAGAGTATTCTTCCAGAAGTAAGGTCCGCGACAAAGTGAGGACCAATATACGGACCCCACTTTGTTTAGTGAATCTCACCACAAAATATTGTAAAAAAATGGACCTCATTTGATGTGAAATTACTGATTCAACTCATTCTATTCCATTTTTGTTTTTGTTTTGTCATCAGCGACGTTCGAAAAAAATATGTAATTATAGGCAAATTTGAACTCAAAACCTGCTGCACCCTACCGCTGTGCCATTTCACCGCTTGTTTTTGCTGTAATTTTTGATAATATTTTACATCAGTTGAGTATGTTGAATTTATCACTTCAAAGAATGGTTGAGTTTTGAATAATTGATCGAATATATTTTTTCTGGTTTTATTGCTTTTGATGAAGAGCTAACTGAATAAAAATGTATATATGAATACAGACAGAAAAAACCTCTAAGTTGAAGATCAAAATTGTCCATTATAGAAACTGAGATCTGAATTTGTTGCCATAACTCCTTGTACTAATTTCTCTTTCTTTTCTAGGCATATTAAAAATGGAAAATTCAGCTCAAGTAAAATTTCTTTGATTTTTGAAAATATTCAATTTCATCCACACAACTGTTTCTCAATAATTGAAATATGCCATATGCCTCTGAAATTATTAAAAAGAAATTGCTGTCTTTTTCATGTATTTGGCATTGACTAATAAAGTCAATAGCTTCTTCTGAGTAGGGTGTGTTAATAACTCTCTTAGCTTCATGGTTATTTGTAAATCCGTCAGCCATGTTACGAAGTAGAAACAATCCACCTTCAATTAGATTAAATTATCGATAAATGGAGATAGAATCTGAAAACAATTTTTCATTAAATTATTAATAACGAAGCTTGACATCGTGATAGTTAGCTGTTGAAAGCATGGTTGAAATTCTCTGTCTATATACTGTCTGTCAACGAAATCATATATAACACACGTTGCTATTTCTATTGAATATAGTATGAAGTCACATACAGAAATATTGTCAAACTCAATGTATGATGAAACTAGCGACGAAATTTTGTTTTTGAATGCAAGTTTGAAAATTATAATTTTTCACTCACCCACGTACTTTTCGTCAATTTTTTTTCGCCATTGTGCACATCATTTATCTCGAAAATCTAAATAGAAATTTATATTTTTGAACTCAACTTGGAAGTGACTTTCTTATATTACAAAAACATGTTGCAGATACTAATCTGTTTATTTTTCTGTACCAGTGAGAAAGTGAAAGTGTCGAAGGTCTCATTGTGAGATAATAACTTCTTATGACACTTTTCACCGGTACAGAAAAATGAACAGCACAGTATCATTTTTTGGTATACCTCCATATCAAAGTTCAAAAAATACCACTTCCCATTCAGATTTTTGAGATGAATGAAATAAAAAATGGCATTTATTAAAAGTCAGTAAAGAATTCGTAGATTAGTGAAAAATTTCAATTCTTGACTTTTATTCGAAAACTGAGAAAACTTTGTCGTTAGTTTCCCTTTATATCGAGTTGTGTGACGTCATAGTACCGCCATACTCAAATAGAAATGGCAATGTGTAATAACTTTAAAAAGAGAATTTTATTTTTGATCAAATGGTTGGAAAAACTAAACAGAGTCCTATTGGAAATTCTTGACTTGCTATTATTTCTAGTTCACCCTCTGAAGATTTTCATGAGTTTCATTATAAAAAATATCAGCTGCGAGGATCTCCGAATTTCATATTTCTTACTACATAAACAACTGAATGGGGCCGTGTATAATTATTTCGTTGAATTATTTCGTTGTCACCCCGTATAGCAACGTCACAAGCGAAATCGACATGCCCACTTTCTATTCATAGTCTAGTTCACATGTACCATTTTTTCTTGAGAATATGAACATTTTTATATAGTAACTTACGGAAAGTTACGATCAGGAAGGGGAAAAGTTGTGCACATATGAACAATATTCAATAATCAAATAAATAATAGAGCTAGAACTCAAATAATGAACTGAAATTGTTAAAGAATTGATGATGAACAAAAAATACTCGAATCATTATTGTCATATCTGCATTATTATGATTTTTATATACAACAAAACGGATGAAAAAGACAAATTTCAAGGCATAATAATATTAAAGCTATACACGGTGTTTCAAATTCGATCCTTACCATTAGAATGTCGGAAACTATGAGAGATACGAAGATGGTTGAATTGGGGCAAAGTTTCGCATTAACCTGACCAACAATATGCCGATGAGAAAGTTCTGAAATTCCGAGAATATTCGGAGATATCCAAAAAAAACAGAAATTTCGGAAAATGGTTTTTATTTTTTTCTGGCTTTATTTTTCGGAGGAATGAAAAAATGCACTTCTACATTGCCAATTTTTTCCTGCTTCATAATTATGTTTTCAGATTTGCTATCCATCGTTTCGTCTTCCGGCTACTATCATCCACTTAATTTTTTTTTATGGACGCTACATTAGATTCTTTCGGTTTTGAATAGAACCAGATTTTACATTTTCAATGATGTTTCATAAGTTACCATACTTTTTCAAAAAAATTGAAGATATTGAAAAAAATCAATCCCTATAATACTATAGGCTTTAACCTTGATGTTTCTAAATTTCACTTTCAATTTGTTACACTCAATAAGATTTTGTTATTGTACAAATCATTGAATTTTTGGCGTATATATATATATATATATATATATATATATATATATATATATATATATATATATATATATATATATATATATATTTATGATGAGCTGTTTTCTCGGGTTTCGCTCCGTGTTCTGTGTATTTTCTCCCCATAAGGATTATTTTCACAACGTTTCGGCAAAGTCTCATTTGCCATCTTCTGGTGATGTCTGGTTTTTTCAACTAGACTATATATATATATATATATATATATATATATATATATATATATATATATATATATATATATATATATATATATACCGGGTGTCCCAGAGCTTTTAGGCCAGCAGATATCTCAGTCACCTGCAGAAAAAAATTGAAAAAAAATATGTATATCATAGAAGACCACCAGCACTTTCATGTAGCAGAGCAAAATCCACCCCCTTGCGAGCAACCCCTGCGAAACCACCCCTAACTTTTGTTTTTCAAATGGCAACCCCATGTTGTTTGTCGTTCAACTGACAGTTCTTGTTATTTCTCAACCAACGATATATCATAATTGTTCGAGAAAAATGAATACGTTAGTGGGTACTATTAACTGGACTGATCGAATTGTTCTGCATTGTAGACACCAGAAAAAGTGGACGCTACGCAGAAAAAGAGGCGATAAAATGTTAGAACTTTTTGTGCTTCCTTTCATTCCTCTGATTTCTGGATGACACATTGCCATCAGTCGTGATATTGTTGTTGTATATCAAAATGCATAAATGTGTTGGCCTACGCCGAAGCACATCCTCATATTTCGGTTCCTGCATTGGCGGTAGAGATTGGGATCAGTAAGTCATCTGTGCAAAGAATTTTCAAACAGTACAAGTATCATCCCTTAAAAATTCATTTACACCAAGGACTCAGACCTACCGATTTCGAAAGACGAACGGCATTCATTGCTCACATTCAAGTTTTAGCCCATGACAATCCAAACATCCTCAATCAAATCTTGTGGAGTGACGAATCCCGCTTCCATAATAATGGTACTGTTAATCGACATAACATGCACTATTGGTCACAGGACAACCCTCACTGGATTAGAGAAACCAATTTTCAAACAATGTGGGGTGTGAACGTGTGGTGTGGTTTACATAATGGACGACTCATCGGGCCCCATTTTTTCCAAGACACTTTGACGGGCCACCGATATTTACATTTTTTGGAAAATTGTTTACCTGCCCTCCTGGAAGATATTCCACTTGAAGAACGACAACAAATGTGGTGGCAACAAGATGGTGCTCCTGCACATAACCATAATGTAGTTACTACATTCCTCAATGATACTTTTCGAGACCGTTGGATTGGAAATAGTGGACCTGTGCGATGGCCTGCACGTTCTCCAGATCTCACGCCACTGGACTTTTTCCTGTGGGGATATCTGAAACGAGTTGCCTTCGAAACACAACCAATGAATATTGACGATTTAACCCAAAAAATTTTAGAGGCTTGTCATACCGTTACTCCGGAAATGATTAGGGCTTCCTGTACTCGCGCGCTGATTCGGCGACTTGAAGCATGTGTGACAAGTGCTGGCCAACATTTTGAACATTTTCTGTAGTATCATGTATCAAAATACAGATGACCTAAAACATTAATATTTCATTTGTGTTTTTATTTTCTATGATTCTGCATGTCATTCTACCTACCATGATACATTATTGACCGAGAAATGAAAAAGACTGTAAGTTGAACCAAAACAAACATGGGCGTGCCATTTATACATAAAAACAATTTGGTATAAGTGTATATTATTAATTCTCCACATATCAAATACAATTACTAGGAGGACCACTCCTAAAAATCCACGCCTATATACGTGCACATAAACATGTTCACATACTCACGCACAAAATCATAGCCTTAGCAAATATGAATTAAATGTAGAGGGGTATAAATTATTTTTCTAATTTGTGTAGGTATAGTAGTAGTTGAATAAGATGGAATTGTGTGAGCTTAGTATAGTCAAACTTCAAAAAGTGTATGATTTTTTTTCCTGTCAGTTTTTAAAATACATTTTTTTAATTCTGTTTTGAATTTTTCCAGCGATTTTAAAATTTTAATAAATTCTGGAATGAAGTTATGAACTTTAGGAGCTAGATAATGGTAACCCTTCTGTCCTATTGCCTTATTCATTCGCGGGACGATGTACTTGTTTTTTGTCGAGTGCAATGAGTGTGAAGTGGAAAACTTGCATTCATTCCCTGCAGGTGATGTCTGATACACATTTGTTGGAAATACAGTTGCCTTATATCGAGTATACTTGTTTCAGAATAGAGTAAGTTACTTGAATATCTAGAATCTTTATCTGCCATCATCCTGAGAATTTTTTTTTGAGAAACTTCAAGCATATTTAGGTGGCTCCGCGATACTCCTCCCCATCCTATTACCCCATAATTCAAATGTGATTCAACCAAACTCTGGTATACAATTTTTCTCTGTTGATAGTCGAGGTAGGGTTTTATTTGCTTGAATCTATATAGAATACATCGCAATTTTTTAACTAAGTAATTAATGTGTTCATCGCAGATATGGGTCAAAGATAATTACTAAATATTTAATTTTTTTTCAGGTCTAATCAAACAATTTTTCTGAATTTTTAAATTGAAGTTAGGTAATGCAATTTCTCTACTGTTAAAAGGTAGATAGTAAGTTTTTTCAAAATTTATAGAAAGACCCCTACTGTCTAGCCAGTCTTTCAAATTGCTCAGATCATTCTCAGATTTTGTTTTCAAATCGTACCAATTGTTTCCTGTTAGTCAGGTAACCTGCAAGTAGATCATAAGCTTTTCCTCTTATGCCAATATCATATAAGGTTTCGCGGAGTAAGTGGTGATCAACGGTATCGAAAGCTTTCTTCAGGTCCAGAAAAACTCCTATTACTGGTACGTTCTTATCTACACAATCATAGATGGTACTTATCAATTTATGAATGGCATCCTGGGTGGATTTTTTTTCCCTAAATCCATACTGAGATGGATATAGAAGGTTATATGTGTTTAGAAATTTTGTGAGTCTGATTTTCATTATTTTTTCTATTATTTTACTCAAGGATGTAATAAGAGATATCGGTGTGTAATTTGTTTTTTTTTGTTTGTCTCCACCTTTGTGAATGGGAGTTACGATTGACATTTTGAAGACTGTGGGAAAATAACCCCGTTCAAAAGATTCATTTATAATGTGTGATAAAGGTTTACTTATATAGTTTAAAAGTAGTTTTAATGTTTCTCCTTTCATGCCATCATATCCCGGAGTTTTCTTGTTTTTTAATTATTGAATGATATTTTCAACTTCTGTTTCGTTAGTTGGTTCCAAAAAAATAGAATTTACTGTTACGTTTTTTTTACTCCTGTTATTCGAATTTTCACTAATCTTTTTTGATAAATCTTTTCCTATACGTATAAAAAATTGATTGAACAATTCATTTTTTTCTTTGATGTCAGAGACAAAGTCACCATTTTCGTTTTCAATTTCACCTATTTGTTTATGATTTGATATTTCCAGAATTTCATTAACTGTTTTACAAAGTTTGGTAGATGCATTGTTTTCTTGCTCTACGCGCTTTTCATAATATCCCTTTTTTGTTTCCTTAATTGAATATTCAATTTTTCTCTTCATTTTCAAGTACTCCATTTTCAATATTTCATTATTTGGATCATGTTTCCACTCACGGTACTTATCATTTTTTTCATTAACAGATTTGATAAGTGATTCGTTATTCATTTTTTCCTTTTTTGTTCACTACGTTTCAACTTGGTATATTTTTTTGATTCTTCAATACATTCACCTATAATTCTGATAAACTCATTTGTTCTATAATCAAGGTTGTTTTGACGTGAGAATATTTCTTCAAAATTTACTCTTTGGATCAACTCAATTAACACTGATTCATTAACTTTTTCAAAGTATTTTTTACTATGATTTTTACTTTCAGTTTGTCACCTCACAAACCACAAGAGGAGACTAAATCATCTGTCGGTAACAAATAAGACAGATGGGTATCCGCGGCTAAGCTAAACAGTGGAGACGGGAGTGGGTTAAACAACTTAGCAAATTTCAAATAGATCTTAATGGGCGCCAGGTAAATTTAATCCTCCAGATACCCTAAGTAACTCACAATATCAATAACTTACCAATTAATATTGGAAATAAAAGATAAAGATCCCCAATATGATTTATTCAGTAATCCTAACTTACATGGATTAACCAACAACGCTTCTAAGACAACAATGCGATATTCACACTACTACGCGATGTTCAAATGTCAATACAAGAGCGCGGTGTATATAACCACGAATTCAATCAGCCATAAATTACGGTAGTAACGACGCTCAAAAGAAAACTACAATACGTCGAGTAAAACAACCACGAAAATTGAGTAGGTGAAATCGTAAATACTAGTATTGGAAGGTTAAGACAAACTCGTTTGCGTCGCGTGAGCTCAGGCGTAGGCGCATCGGTGTCAAGAAGCAATCGTGAAAGGAAGAAAATACCTCAATTTCCGTTTCACAAATGAATCACCATATCAATCAGGTATCAATAATCAAACACTATATCAATAAACGATAAACAAACACTATATCAAACAGGTATCAATAAACAGAAGGGCAAACAATCATTTAAATAACTCAGTATAGCACAAATATTCAAGTAAATCAATTATAACTTGCGTGATCCTTTTGGGCCACCCCGTATATGGTGTTAGACTACCCCGTAGTTCGACGGAGGTGGATCACCCTGTAGTACGGCGGAGATGGATCACCCTGTAGCACCACCAAGATAGATCACCCTGCAGGGCACAACAAGCTGGACCAGTAATGGATCACCAAATACCAAATAAGACCCAAAAAGAAAATAGGAAAAAAAAAACCCTAAAACCCTACGAAAGAAAATTTTCAATCAGAATCAGATAAAAACAAGGTGAGATTCAACCCCCATTCAATAGGGACTAGTTGACTAATCGATACCCCTGGTATATTTTCATTAAGCAAAGTAGCAAGATAACAAGAGTATATTTTTGGGTGCCCTGTATAACCATATAACCCGTAAAAAAATCAAGACAATTGAATGAGTGTTGAAACCTCTCTTTAAAACTAATATTCACTTGAATGACAACGCTGGAATCAAATATTACTAAAATCATCTAAAACACATTTAATGGTAAAATTCTTACCCTGGCCAAGGGGTTTTCTATACGTTTCTTCGTGTGCGGTGCTCTGCACGGAAGTCCTACTGGGACTTGATGTAACAAGTTTTCCCTGTTAATACGATTGTGTGATAATCTGTTATTGCTGTATCTATTGTAATGGGCAAAATTGTATCGTAGTTATTATTTTTACATTTGATAGAGATATGATCAAAACATGTTGCAGAGGTTTTTTGACTTCTTGTTGGTGTATTGATGGCAGAATGATAACCAAATTCACTCAATAAATCTAAATAATTTTTTGATATTTCGTTATTAGTTAATATATCTATGTTTATGTTTCCTAGAAAAAGACTGTAATCGAAAGAATCAATTTCTTCACTCACTATTATATTCAGCTGATTCAAAAAACTATTTACATCACCCGAAGGAGATCTGTAAAAAGCATGTATACATAAAGTGCTATTGTTACATTTAATTTTCATCCTAATCAAACTACTACCACACAAGTCAATGAAAGTATGCGACTGGTATAACTCATTCTCAATAAAAATAATTGCTCCATCATTTTGGTTGTAACTGCCTTTGTTATAAATGGTGGTATAACCCGCAATATCAAATAATGACGGATCGGGAATATGCCACGTTTCTGTTAAGACAATACAGTCCATCAAGGTGTTTAGTTCTTCAATAAAAATCATGAGCTCGTCGTAGTTTTTTCCTATACTACAAATATTATTGTGCATTATTTTAAAGTTTCTGGAGTTTTGATTTATTTCTATAATTTCTTTAACTTCTTCTGATTTGTTCAATGCATAAGTCTGCAATTTTTCGATATGAAAATTTTTAATATAAGGATCCATATGTATTGTTACGAACTAAGATGTATTTACAGGAATAGTATATGATCAAACACTATAGTATGATTGAAAATAATTTCATTAAGGTTTTTACATTTGATAGTTTCAGTTCTAGGTCACCACTTACATTATTGGGTTCTTTTTGATCGTGTTATAATCGTGTCCTTTGGCGTTTCCGAATTCTGCGACTGTTTTCTTGGCTTTTGTTTGAGGTTTTCATTCAGCTGGTTTTTTTTTCCTGGGTTAAAGTTGTCGTTTGTTTTTTCTCCTCTTTCTCTATTTTTTCTTCTGGGTCGTCTTCTGTCCGCTCTTCTACTTGAAGAATGTCAGATGTATCATAAGAAACTCCTTCAATAATGAGCTCATTTCCTCTGATAGTTGCTCGTCTATTACTCTTCTTAGCTTCTTTCAAATGCACCACTAATATTCTTCTCTCTGCAAGCTCCTCTTTAGTAAAGTCTTAAGAGATTGCTATATCAGTTCCTCTCAACTTGAAACAATTTTTTATAATTTCTTTTTTTTTCAGCTTTGATAGCAGAGTTACCAGAATTGGTCTTCTTTCTGAATCACTTTTCCCCAGTCTAAATATATCTGTGAGGTCTCTGTATTTGAATTCATGATGTAGTGTGTTTCTGAATATTTCAATGACAGTTGTGACTAAACTGGATGATGTTTCCCCTTCTTCTTCTTCTATACCATAGATAATAATGTTGTTCGCTCTCACTTTCTTCTCAGTTTGTTCAAGGCGTTTCCTCAACTCCTTATTTTCACTTTCTAGCGAAACTATTCTTTTTTCTACACTAGCATACTTGGATTCTAGTGTTATTGACAATGATTTCAATTCTTTATCAATGTTTTCAAATTTTTCCGTGAAATTTTTGTTCATCGTTTGGAGTAATTTATAAATATCTTCACTCACATTTTTCTTGCTTGTTTTCGCCGCATCCAAACTTTGAGTCATTTTATCAATATTTAATTACAGGTCGTTTTGTTGATGTTCTATATCCTGTCCTGGTTGGAGATCTTCACTTCGAACAGTATAAACTGTTCTAAGTGAAGTGTATTTAAACTTGTATGCCGAAAGACGACAACAACATCCAACTATGTTCAAGTTCACTGAGTATATACTACAAAAACACACTTTTGTCCATTTTCCACGATATTTCTTTATTGTTGACTAGTTTCGGCTATTACATCATTTTCAAAACTTTTGAAAATGAGTTTTGAAAATACTTATATATATATATATATATATATATATATATATATATATATATATATATATATATATGGTTTATGAAGTATAGGTAGTGAATTCGGTTGTCCTCGTTCTTAGCTGTGGTCGGTATTCATTGGAGTGTGGATTATGTTGAGTCTGAAGTGTTGATGATTCCATTTGAGCTCTCAGGGCGTTCCAGGCTGTGATTTTCCGCTATCTGATGGCTAATGGATATTCCTAGTATTTCTGAATTCCGCGCGAACTTATATACCTACTTACAAAGTCACCGAAAAAGAAAGGACAGCGCTATGTTGCGACATATCCGGGTCTCATTTTGCACGCAGCAATTGAATCGAAGGCAACTTTGGAATACACGAATGAATATATACGGGAGGAACAGCAACCTCAAGCGCCCAACCTCAACAGAAATATATGCGGTGAACGGGTTTTCATATCAAATGAGGTCAATTTTTTTACAGTATTTCGTGGTGAGACAATCATTAGGACTATTTGATTCATTAAACAAAGTGGGGTCCGTATATTGGTCCTCACTTTGTCGCGGACCTCACTTCTGGAAGAATACTTTGGAAGACTCTATTTATAGTAGTAGGACATGAGCCACTTTAATTGAAAAATTACGGTTGAAAATGATTTACAGAAAAAAATGGTTGTTCCATTTTAATATTTGGTCGCAAAAAACTATTGTTATTAAATAAACGCATTTTTCAGCAACAAATGAATTTTTTTTCTAAAAATCATAATTTCCATCAATAAATATATGACGAAAAAATATTTCTAAATTTACTCATAAATATTTGTTAATAATAATTTTTCAAACAATAACAGTAAAACTAATGATGCACTGTTTGGAATCTTTGGTGCTGTAATGAATATCACCATTTTCGAAACTTTTGAAAATTGTGTAATAGCCGAAACTAGTCAACAATAAAGAAATATCGTGGAAAATAGACAAAATTGTGTTTTGTAGTGTATCCTCAGTGAACATGAGTTTCCACAAAATGAACAATCAAAGAAGTATGTTCAAGTTATTAGATCAAAATCTCACCGAGCTTGGTTTGTTTGAGAAGCCAATGAAAATATACGGAGACATAATGGACCAGGAAACTGAAGAAAATTTGATAAATGAGGTATGTATGAGGTAGGTTAGACATTGTGTCCTTTTCAATGAAAATTAATTATTTACTGATAAACATGAACCCGGGGAAATCTACACGTCGAATTTCCTCCAAAATTAATATTCGTCATACAATGTGGAAGTGCAATTTATTTTCGAATTGTTCGAAAAACGGAGCCGGAAAAAAATATGAACCATTTTCCAAAATTTTGTTGTTTTCCGGATATCTCCGAATATACTCGGAATTTCAGAACTTTCTCAACGGGTTATTGTTAGTCAGGTAAATGCGCAATGGTTAGGATCGAATTTGAAACACCCTGCATGAAAATACGTTTGTAAAATAATTGAGTGTTGAAAAATTAAATGGAAAAAAATAATTTATTTGTAACAAATTGCTTTTTGAAGAAACAATTAAAAACCGATTTTTTTCTTGATTTCAAAGGACGATATGATCTATGATTTTCAGAAAAAAAATGTTTCCTTTATTTTCATATTTGGTCGCAAATAACGATTGTAAGTAAATAAACTCATTTTTCACCTACAAATAAATTTTTTCTCTGAAAATAATTACTATCAATGAATATATGACGAAAAAATATTTTCAGATTTACTCATGAAAAATCCCACACAGCACCAAATATTCATGGAATATTCCCTCTATATCATATAATATATATATATATATATATATATATATATATATATATATATATATATATATATATATATATATATATATATATATATACAGGGTCCTGCAACAGTGGCGCGGTGTTCCATATCTCTATATAGGAAGCAGATAGGAATCTAATTTTCTATAATATTACCTTATTGCTCGAGCTCGACAAAATAAAAATATTGGCGGTCACACAGGGTGTTCGATTTTTTCTGGGCGGATCCCAACTGTGTTTTTTTAAATGGCAACCTATATTTTTTATCGCTTTTTCGGTTTCTTCATAGAAAATAAAATAAACTTTATGTATATCTGCACTTCGAAAATATTGACGGTTTTCGAGATATCTAGCATGACAGGTTTTTTTTTCCAATATTCGTCACTCAGAATATTTGAAATTATAAAGTGGTGCCAAGTCCAGTTGAAATTTTTTTTTGGTCGAATATTCTACATTGGTAACTCTCTCAAACGATATATCTGAAATCGACCTGTGATATACAGGGTATGAAAAACCGCTTGCCAAATATTGTAAATGAAAATTTACAAAATCTTCCTTATATTAAATGGAACACCCTGTATATTATTGATCCATAAGAAGCGCCAACGAAACCTCTACAAATTTCATTAAGTATTCCCTATGGCTAAGTTCAATAGTTTTTCTTAAATGAGCATTTCTTTCGAAAAATGGTCATTTTTTCAAAGCGAAATCCATTTGACGACTGATAAAAATATACGAAAGATATCTTGTTTCAATTTTGTACATTAGAAGGTGTCCAAACAAATATTTTTTCACGAAATAAATGTATGTACCTATCACTTTTTGCTAAATGGAAAATTATTTTTTCATTGGATGCAGAATTTCACTCATAAATCGTGCAATATCAAACCAAACAAGTTAAAAGAAAGAAACATTATAAATAACTATTTTTTTCATGTTATTATATTCATTCAGAGCTTGAGTTCTAGATATTCAAATTTGTCAACTGGCAAATTAAAAAACTACAAAAGGGAGAGTTTAATTAAGGTTGATAATGAAACTTTTATAAAATATGTTCAACATGTCTTCCATTTTCTTGAATGCAGAGCTGAAGTCTATGTTTGAAAGACTGTTCTACCCTACGCAAGACAGCTGGTGTAATGCTGCGAAAAGCATTCGTTATTCTAAGTCGCATATTTTCGGGAGAAGTTGGTGGCTCAACGTAAACCATATTTTTTATGCATAAGAAAAAATCTAGTTTCGTCAAATCTGGTGATCTAGCGGGCCACCGTACAGGCCCATTCCGTCCTATCCATTTATTGGGAAATACTTCATTTAGATGATCTCTCACTTCTGCCGAATAGTGAGCAGGTGCACCATCATGTTGTAACCACATTCTATTGCGGAGGTCAAGAGGAATATCATCTAACAAACCTGGTAAATCATTTCGTAAGAAATTGAGATACATTACACCATTCATATGTCCCTCAAAAAAGTATGGACCAATTACATATTCTCCAATGATGCCTCCCCAGGCATTTATCGACCACCTATGTTGATAATCCACCTGTCTCAATAAGTGAGGATTTTCTGTCGCATAATAATGGTAATTATGTCGATTTACAAATCCATTTTTATGGAATGTCGATTCATCCGACCATAAAATATTATTGAAAAAATATTCGTTTCGACGAATTTTGTTCATGGCCCAATTGCAAAATCTCACTCTTTTCTCGAAATCAGCATACAGTAGTTCTTGATGTAACTGAACGTGGTTTGGATGCAAGCGATGTTTCTTCAATACTCGTTGCACTGATCTCTCACTTATATCCACTATTTCCCCAATTTGTCGTTGTCTCCTACTAGGATCTTCTTCAACAGCAAGAAGAACTTGCAATTCATTATCTTCATTAGTAGCTGGCTTGATGCGCTCATGTTTGGAATAATTAATAGATCCAGTTTCAACGAATCGTCCCAAGACCTTTCGGAAAGATCTTTCATCTGGATGCCTTCTATCTGGATACCGTTGAGAATAAATTCTACTTGCCAATAAACAATTCCTGTCTGATTCACCTAATATGAAAATCATATCAATCAAATCACTTTTTGATAACAACATTCTGATGAAATTATACCGACAGTTCAACTTCACGATTGACTAAAAATTTCAATATTCATTTGCAGCCAAATATTTTGTTCTGTCATTTGCCAGACTACTTGATTTCCAATAAATATTTCATTCGCTGAAAGGTTGTTTTAGACCGAAAGAATATGGCACAAATTCCGAGATTTTTGAAATTATTGTAACTATTCAAGAACGTCCATTTTGTGGTGTAATTCGCAACTTGTTTATCTAGCAACAGGTAATTTTAGGAATGGGCGATATTTTAAGGAAAGGGTATTTTTTGTATATTCTTATCAGTCGTCAAATGGATTTCGCTTTGAAAAAATGACCATTTTTCGAAAGAAATGCTCATTTAAGAAAAACTATTGAACTTAGCCATAGGGAATACTTAATGAAATTTGTAGAGGTTTCGTTGGCGCTTCTTATGGATCAATAATATACAGGGTGTTCCATTTAATATAAGGAAGATTTTGCAAATTTTCATTTACAATATTTGGCAAGCGGTTTTTCATACCTTGTATATCACAGGTCGATTTCAGATATATCGTTTGAGAGAGTTACCAATGTAGAATATTCGACCAAAAAAAATTTCAACTGGACTTGGCAAAAACCTGTCATGCTAGATATCTCGAAAACCATCAATATTTTCGAAGTGCAGATATACATAAAGTTTATTTTATTTTCTATGAAGAAACCGAAAAAGCGATAAAAAATATAGGTTGCCATTTAAAAAGACACAGTTGGGATCCGCCCAGAAAAAATCGAACACCCTGTGTGACCGCCAATATTTTTATTTTGTCGAGCTCGAGCAATAAGGTAATATTATAGAAAATTAGATTCCTATCTGCTTCCTATATAGAGATATGGAACACCGCGCCACTGTTGCAGGACCCTGTATATATATATATATATATATATATATATATATATATATATATATATATATATATATATATATATATATATATATACAGGCTGATTCACGGTGGATGGCACATTAGACGTTTCTGGTGAACCAGACAACGGATCACTTTGAAAATTTAATGGAGGGCATATTCGGACATTCTCTAGCCAACTAAAATATTTTCGACAATGCGGTGTTGCCGCTTCTATTAGAAAGCAGTAGCAACTTTGATTTTTCGAATGGAACACTCTGTATATAATATTATTTTTGGAATCTCCAACAATTGCCCGACAACTTTTCTTGATATTTTCCTGTACCTATCTGTTACCGTTTTCGAAATAAAAATTAATTTCAATTTTTTTCTTCGAAAATCATGACTTCGAAAAATGCCGATATCTTTTAGTTAAGAAGTACTATGATATCGAAATTTGGTTTGGAGTTAGGTGATACTTGGACACTTCCCACACGTCAGCCTAATCTCCGTTACTTCAATACAGGGTGGTAAAAAATACAGTTTTTTCTTTTGCTTGAAAAAGTTGCTGAAATTTGATTATTTTAAATGGAACACCCTGTATATTATTGAAAATTCGGAAAGCTGCTGAAATTTGCTTCCTTTCTATGTATATCATACCTATATCATACCTTCAAAACGATGGAACAAAACTATTCAAACGAAGTTCTTATGAATTTGTTCATTATTTTTGGACAGTGTGACAAAATTATCAGCAGAACATGTAGAAAGTTCAATGAAATGTATCCGAATCTACCGCCAATGAACCTCAAGAAATTTATACGAATTCAGAACAATTACAATGCATTTGGATCAACTTTAAAAGCACCAAGAAACTTGCCTCGACCCGTAACATTCGACGACAACCAGATTAATGTCTTAGCATATTTTCACGCATTTCCCGAGTCATCAATAAGAAGTGCTGAAGAAGATTTGGGTATAAAATATTCATCGGTTGAAAGAATCTTGCGAAGACATAAAATGCATGATTATAAATTCAGCCTCTATAATAGGAATAAATTTCAGCGACTGTGAGTAGTTATGTTTTTTCTTTGTTTTCGTGGGTGCAGCAGTTAAATAATGCGGAAACTTTCGAGAAAACGGTTTTTATTTACAATATTTGCCAAGCAATCGCTTTATTTTAAAGCTTCTTCAGGGCTATCTAAAATACAATTTGGTTAATTTTAACAGAAAATAGTTGATATTGATGCTTACAGTAAATATAAAAAAATATATAGTAACACTGTATAAAATAATTGTAGAAAGTTTGTAAAAAAATTTTGTCACAAGATTGAATTTAAATTGACTTAATAGTTGTCAAAATTGATATAACTTTGTTTAACAATTTTGAAAAACAAATAGTTGATGTTCATGGAAATATATAGTATGTTTGATTTATAACAAAATGTCAGAGAAAATTCGTGTTTGACTTAACAAATTGAAAAAAGAAATACATGATGGAAAATTCCAAATGATGTTACTTAGTTTTGTTTATGTCTAAATGTAATAAATAAGTATATATTGTACTAAGATGATTGATATCTATTCTTTTGTTCATAGTATCAGGCTCTTTCATAATTTCTACCATTTCAAGAAAAAGTGTTTTTTTGTAATTGTTTTCAATTCGTAAAATCATACTTTTTTCATGATTTGGAAAATGATTGTTTGTAATACAATGTTCAGGCACAAGATTTTTTATTGAGTCTTATGTCACTTTTATGGGAAACAATTCGATCTCTAAATGATCTAGAAGAAGTTCAAATGTACTGTAAATCACAATCATTGCAAGGTATGTTATAAACTATATTAGTTTATTTCATTGGTTCTGTTATATCTTTCAGTTGAGTATATAGATTTCCAACGGTTTTGATATTTTTGTTTGTAATTTCAATATTGATATTTCGATCAAATTTTGAGAATATGCTTTTAATTTGTTTTGATAAAATGGGAATATGAATCAATGAAGAATATATAGTTGTTTTATTTTGTGTTAACATATCCGAAGATTGAGATTGATTGTTTGTATTATTATTGGAATATTATATTTCATAGTTAGGATCATTAATTCTTCTGGAGGCAGTATTATAGATTAGTTTTTTTGATAATTTAGATGGATAAGAATTATCAATGAGAATATTATATTTTGAATTTTTTTTCTTTTGAAATGAGATGTACCAATTTTTCAATCTTATTTTTTAATTCTAATACTAAATTGATTTTTGTTTCTTGATTATGAAAAGAATGATAATTTAAATATCTCCCAGAATTTTTATATACCAATCAGTTTTACAAACTTTCTACAATTATTTCATACAGTGTTCTTATATATATTTTTTTATATTTACTATAAGTATCAATATTAACTATTTTCTCTTACAATCAAACCAAATTGTATTTTAGATAGCCCTGAAGAAGCTTCAAAATAGAGCGAAAGCTTGGCAAATATTGTAAATAAAAACCGTGTTTTCGAAAGTTTTCACATTATTTGACTGCTGAACCCACGAAACCAAAGAAAAAATATATATATATATATATATATATATATATATATATATATATATATATATATATATATATAAATAGAAGGAAAGTATATATATATATATATATATATATATATATATATATATATATATATATACATATATATATACATATATATGTATATATATATATATATATATATATATATATATATATATATATATATATACATATATATATACATATATATGTATATATATATATATATATATATATATATATATATATATATATATATATATATATATATATATATATATATATATGAAATCGAGAAAGGTTAAGGCAGTCAAGCTGCTGGAAAATAATTCCATGAAAATCGAAATGAATAGCACTTTTTGATCACTCCCATATTGATTTCAATTCAAGAGCCACCGGTATACAGTACTTTCTTGGTTTTCCTCATTTTATCTTCAACCGAGGACCGCCTGTCCGGTACTGACGATGCCCAATAGGCGGAAACAGCTGTATACCGGTGGCTCTTAAATTGAAATCAATATGGGAGTGATCAAAAAGTACTATTTATTTTGATTTCCATGGAATTATCTTCCAGCAGCTTGACTGCATTAACCTTTCTCGATTCCATATCATTTCTAGAAACATATAGATTTGTTTTCCGATAGCATTTCAGGTTAGCTTCCCAAATTTCTGCTACCGCAGTTGTCGGTTGATTGGTCAAACCACGAACACTGACATAAAAACTTGGCAAGTTGACTTAGGTGTCACACTAATAGGTGGTTCCACTTATGTTTCGCTTGCATTCACGCAGCTATTTTTATCAAGTACTTTCTTGGTTTTTCTCATTTTGTCTCCAATCGAGGACCGCCTGCCCGATACTGACGATGCCCAATAGGCTGAAACAGCTGTATACCGGTGGCTCTTAAATTGAAATCAATATGGGAGTGATCAAAAAGTACTATTCATTTATATACATGAATAGAATGAATAGAATATTCATGGAATCATTTTCCAGCAGCTTGACTGGATTAACCTTTTTAGAGTTCATATATGTGTATATATACATCTTCTAGTCATTAATCGTCAAGAGTTTGCACAAATATTTCAGTCGAAATGTCCCCATTCTCAAATGAATGAAAACGAGATATGTTAATTTTATTATAAATCTGATAGGAAAAGTACGAAAACAGCATAAATTCACTTTTAATTATATCCAACAAGACAACAGCCGGATAGAGCATTATTTGGGATTTTGGACAAACACTTGGCTGAGTATGATTCGTTTCAAAAACCAAAAATGAAGTATGGAAACAGAATGAAACAAAATACTAGATAGAAATAACCTATTAGCCGAGGTGAAATAAACTGATGAATGAAGTGAAAATAAAGTAATTGAAGTGAAGGTGACTGATGGTTTTACTCCAACTCTCCATTAGCTGGGTTAGTTGTTATTTTTCCGTCGGGTATCTACCACACTACCACACGTACCTACAAAGTCTTAGGTCTACATGAGAGAGGGGGTAAGGTGTTTATAGCATAAGGTATTTATAGACAAGTAGATAGGGCAATATTGCGGTATTAATTTTATATAGCTTATAATATTTTAATAATTAGATTTACCTAACTATTACACATTGTAGATAAGGCAATTTGTGAAATTAATTTTACACAGCGGATAATATTTCAATTATCAGATTTATCTGACTGTTACATGAGGAAACATTCTAAAATTTATTTAAGACAAGTAGATAAGGTAAATCATAAAATCAATTTAAGACACTCATAACGCAGGTACCTAGAACAGGTATCTATGATATAAATAAGGCTAGCTTTGTAAGTATGATTAGTTTCATCTTCCTCTTGAAGATGATTACTTAGTGATCGAAACACGTGTCGAGGTGTTGAAATATATGAAATATATATATATATATATATATATATATATATATATATATATATATATATATATATATATATATATATATATATATAAATATATATATATATATATATATATATATATATATATATATATATATATATATATATATATCGATGGCGATCTATTATAACTGAAGAAGATTATTCGTGAAACTAATTCTGGTTGCTGAACATCCAAATTCTATCCCAACCAGAAGTGAGAGCTTTCGATTGATGAGCAAAAACTGGAGAAAATATATATTCAAAGGTTCACATCTCGAAAACTGTACAATTCTGAACTTTGTCTGTGGACACTTTCAATCAGCACATCAAGAACTACAACATATCAAAATTTCGGCAAAATTCAAGGCAAGTCATTTCTCATGAGAAATGTGCAGGGTCCTGTATCAAAATATTGAGGAAACATTTTATCATCCGAAACAAAATTAGCTTCATACTCATTGCAACACCGAAACAACTGAACAGGTAGAACTTAGATTATTTTACCTTTTTGCTGAATTGTTGTCTGAAATCATTTGAAGGGATTGAATTACACCAGTTTCATTGAGTCATGTGGTGGCCTGAAATCACCATGGAAAACAGTTGCTCATTGATATTTACTGTCAACCTGACAATATTTTTGAAAGACCTTGTTTATTAATCCCCAGACCAGTTTTCATTTCATTTGTTGTTTCTAGTATTGTTGCTTTTGAATCACCCTTGTTCCTGTTGTTTCTGCCGTGTTTTTGTTCCCATTGTGTTTATTGTTCCTGTATTTGTGTTGGATATTGTTCCTGTGTTCCAGTTGTTTTCTGTTCGTGAGTTCCTGTTCATATTTTAATATTTCTGAAGTTCCCATTTAAACTGATATCAGCTCATTTTGATTGACAAAGTTCAACATGGCACGTATGTCACTTCAAGCAAAAATTGAAATTGTTTTAATTGTTGGTGAAGGGGTGAGGTCTTATAGTGAAGCGGCTGCTGAATTTAATAGAAGACACCCGCTAGAGGTAGCTGTACACCCTGGAACTTTTCATGAATTGAGAGTACTGATGTACTTAATTTCAATTAAGGCTATGTTTAGGACCATATTTATTACAATTTATTTTTTATCTCGAAAACAGATAGAGATAGGTATAGGTATAGGGTGTTCTATTTGAAAAAATAAATTTGCTAGGACTTTTTGATGGAAGTGGCAACGCCGCAATGTTGGAAATATTTTAGATCGATAGAACAGGTAAGAAAAAGTGACAGGTAACATACGTCTGACCTACTATCGACCGTGAGTCACGCTGTATATATATGTAAACTCGAAGATTCTCACTGATAAAGTATGATGAGCTGTTTTCTCGGGTTTCGCTCCGTGTTCTGTGTATTTTATCCCCATAAGGATTATTTTCACAACGTTTCGGTAAAGTCTCATTTGCCATCTTCTGGTGATGTCTGGTTCCAAACCAGTCTGATTGAAAAAAAAACAGACATCACCAGAAGATGGCAAATGAGACTTTGCCGAAACGTTGTGAAAATAATCCTTATGGGGATAAAATACACACCACAACGGTGGTTCAAAAGCAATAATACTAGAAACAACAAATGAAATGAAAACTTGTCTGGGGTTAATACAACAAGGTCTTTTAAAAATATTGTCAGGTTGACAGTAAATATCAATGAGCAACTGTTTTCCATGGTGATTTCAGGGCACCACATGACTCAATGAAACTGATGTAATTCAATCCCTTCAAATGATTTCAGACAACAATTCAGCAAGTAGGTGAAATAATCTAAGTTCTACCTGTTCAGTTGTTTCGGTGTTGCACCTTAACGGGGAGATGAGGTCAACTGAGAAGAAGAAGAACTCAGGTAAAACTCAACAACATGTAAGTAGTAGGTAGTAGAGGATTTATGGACTACTCTATCTCTGAACACGTAACGAATACCATTTTACCAGTATAGTAAGAAGTGAGTTGAGCAAGGTCAACAAACTTCTGAACACGTAACAGCACACTTTGATAATGACAAATGAGATTTTGTCGAAACGTCGGTGAAATTAGAGATAATATCACATACACGGATCAAATACCCGGAAAAACCAGTTCAGCATATTCCTATCCGTGAAAACTTCAGATTTCATATATATATATATATATATATATATATATATATATATATATATATATATATATATATATATATATATATTTATATATATATATATATATATAAATATATATATATATATATGTATATATATATATATATATCCAACTATCAATAGAGCTTCCGTACATTTACAATTTTCTATCAATCGGGCGTCCGGTTTCAATGAGGCGTCCATATATGGACGCCGAATTGTTTCACCATGCCAGGCAGTTCAGAGGTTCCCTATCTTCCATCTGACAAAATTTCAGATGGGCGCCTATTTATCAATTTCATTGTCAAAATTATATGTATTGGCGTATATTCTAGTTGAGTCTTTTTTATTTTGGTGGCGCTCGGGAGGTACGCGTATACTTGTGCCGTATATTTTTCATACATGTGAGCGATTATGAGGCGTCCATATAACTGACAACAATGCAATAGTTTTTGCGAGAGGGAAGTCTCAATGATTTGTTAGAAATATCGTTGATTTGGTATGTTTGTAGGTCGGCGCCGGTTTCATACACAGGGTGACAATTTGAAAACTTACAAGGTCTATCTCTGAGCAACCAAATAAAATATAAGAAATCGCTGAAAACAACTTTCATAATACAAAGGGAGAAACAAATGATGTGATGACTAACTTGTTTTTTCTCTCACACCCTTGCCCCCAGCCACCACAACTTCATATTTTTGAAAGGCAACCACCTACTTGTGATACATTATCTGAAAGCTCTTAAGATATGCTCTTCAATGGTACTCTTCAAAGCTACATTCGATGCAGTAAGTTTTGGTTCATCAAATAAAAGAATTCATTCAGAATAAATTTTATTTTCTATTATTAATTTAGTAAATTTTCAAAAACATGATTTTTACCATCGTAGCATTAATATTAAGACTTGAATATTTTACGCCTCTTCTATTTTTTTTTATTCGTCTCGATAATAGATAGGGATAGATAGGGAAGGAGAGTGGCACCTTGTTTTAGAGGTCTTTTGAATACCTTTACTACTCTGTCAACAGAAAATTTTTGTGACGATTAGTTTTCGAGATAATTTGAAGTTTTAAATGTATTTGCATTGAGTTCAACTCTTTTTAAAATAAATCAAATTGTTTTTAAGGTGCAAGTTACGTTCAGAACTCTCATAAAAAAAATAAATTTTTGCTTTTTATGACAACCTGCTAATACGTGTCCATTTGATGTCGAATTATTTGTTTATTACGAGGAGATTTCTCCGGGGGATGGGGTTGGTTACCACCATTACATTTTAGGTAAATTGAGTGGCACCTACTTATGAAGGTTGAATTGCCTCTTCAAGAAGTTGTTAATAAGAATCACCGGTTGAATTTCCATCAATGAAAAATGAACCTATAATATGATTGCCTAATATTCCGGCCCAGATATTCAACTTTTGGGGATGTTGGGTATATATTTCTGCGTATTGTCTTGGGTTTTCATCCGACCAATAACGGCAATTGTAACGGTTCACGCAACCATTTGAATAAAATGAGCTTTCGTCCGAATAACAGATGTTATAAAGCAGTTCGGGATTTTGCATTAATATTTCACTCATGCCCTCACAAAACTCCTGTCTTCGGTCAAAATCATCCTCATTGAGTTCACGAACAAGTTTAATTTTGTAAGGATGGTATTTGTGGTTTTTAAGGATTCTCCATGCGATCATATGGCTTATTCCTGCCATTGCGGATAAACCTCTGGTACTTAACCTGGGATTGGCGATGACTTGACCAAACACTACAATCGCATTATCGTCATTCACTACCCTTCTCTGAACATCACTTTTTTCATTTAAAACCGAACCTGTCTCCCTGAATTTTGTGACCAAATCCAGAACGTGATTTCTGCTTAGGTGTTTACCAGGTTTTTGCTCGTTAAATAAAATTGATGTTTTATTAGCATTTTGGTCGTTGCCAAAAAATGAAGCAATAACTGAAACCCTTTCGGCAGTAGTGAAAGAAATGTTTGAACAAATAACAATACACGACCCGTTTCAACAAAACAATCGAACGTTGTTATTTAACAAAAAATTGATAAGAAGAACTGCTTAAAAATTTTTTTATTTAGGCATACAAGTTACCGAGTGGTCTGTCTAATGTATTATCAACATGGCAATTTTAACTTCAAATTATCTCGAAAACTAATCGTTACAAAAATTTTCTTTTAACAGAGTTGTGAAGGTATTCGAAAGACCTTTAAAACAAGGTGCCACTCGACCTACTTTCCCCATCTAAATAAAGGTCGTCGGACGCACCTCTCTGAGGGGGTGCGTACTACAAAAAATCTGATTAGTCTGAAAGGTGTCCCCCTTCAATTAGAAATCGACGTGTCCGAGCTTTTTTGAAAATCTTACTTTTTATATTCAAAAACGGCTCTGTTAGGTTTTCGTTGTTACACACTGTATATAGAAGAAAATGTAAATGGCGAAATGTATGATCACATGCTAGAAAGATCTATCGAACCTCGGATAGTTCATGAATTAGAGAATCACAGAGACATACACGGCAATTTATCTTTGAAAGAAAATGTATTACATTTTCAACAGAATGGGGAACCTTATTATTTTGTAGTTCCAGTTATTCAATGGTTAGATAATAATTATGCTGATCAATGTATTGGAAGAAGAGATTCTACTGAATGGCCTCTCACATCCCTGGACCTATCTCCTCTAGATTTTTTCCTCTGGGCCACTTACTTAAAATAGGTTGTTTTAAAGACGACGCAATCTGATTCAATAAAGCCACTGAAGGAAAGAATAATCCAAGAATGCTGAGCTATTTTCAGAGAAACATTTGCCAATGTTTCGGAATGACTTTCGGAAATGAAAATTGTGAAAGTTATAAACAATTTAGTGAAAAATAAAAAATGGGTCCCGTTTTTTGGAAATATCTCAAAAACTAATTGGAATTTTCAAAATCGAAAAAAAAAATTCGAAAAGAGGAAGAAATTTCCTATCGAAAAGTCCTGACTACCGGAACTGTAGGACCAATATTTATAATTTTCCCGGAGCTCTGAAATAGAGCTCTAAATCGGGTGTTTAGCCGCGTGTAGGCCGTGCGTGTTTAGGTTAATATTACAAAAAAAAATTTATAGCATATAAAATATATAAATTGAGGAATGAAAAAATTCAGTCATATACTCAAAAGATAAATTAACAGTAATCTGTCGGTAAAAAATTTTTAATGCAATTATTAGATTTATTATGCTATTGTTAATTAACAATTTTTTATCACTCGATTATCATTATTGCAAGTGTGATATTTTTCAAACTAAAAGTGTGGAATTTTTTTCCTTCCATAGAGTTATGATTATAACGGTTAGGAATTGATTTACTTCCAAAATATTGAAAAATTATTATTTTTCAGTTATTTATTAACCATTTACTGCATTTTTGAATTAAAAAGTTTATTAAATAATCGAAGAACAATTTTTTTTTGATTATTATTATTAGTATATTTTTTTTTCAAATCAGAAGCTACATAAAAATATTTTTTTTATTTCATCACTTATTGTTTAAAACTTTGTTATAAATTCGATAAAAAATGGAGTGAATAAAAAAATGCATGTTTTTTTTCATTCATCAATTGCAACTGGAACAAAAATGAAATGAAAACATTCATTTGTTTATAACAAATTGTTTATTCAATACACAATGGAGAATTTTAAAAATTAAATTGTTTTTGTTCCGAATTAAAAACAAGATGAATAATTATTTTAAAAAATTGGTTTCTTAATATTATTAATTGGTGGTAAAAAAATTGTTACTCAACAAATGCGTTTTTTTGCATTGTAAAAATTTCTTCAAGAGACAATTGAAAAAAATCATGATTTTTATCAAAAATTAAGATCCAAAAAAAATTCAATCATGTTATAAACAATGCATTTGTTTATAATAAATTTTTAAACAATGAGTGATAAAAATTTTAAAGAAATATGTTCATCTAACTTCTGATTTGTTGATGATCGAGCGATAGAAAATTGTTAATTAACAATAGCGTAATAAATCGAATAACTGCAATAAACATTTTTTACCGACAGATTATTGTTCATTTATCATTTGAGTATATGCCTGAATTCTTTCATTCCTTAATTTATATATTTTAAATGCTGAAATTTTTTTTAGTAAAAATGGCCCAAACAGGCACGGCTCACGCGCGGCCAGACAGCCGATTTCGAGCTCATTTTCAGGGCTTCGGGAAAATTATATATATTGGTCCTACAGTTCCGGGAGTTGAAACTTTTTTATAGGAAATTTCTTCCTATTTTCGAATTTTCGATTTTGAAAATCTCAATTAGTTTTAGAAATATTTTCAAAAAATTAAATCCATTCTTTATTATTCTCTAAATTGTTTATAACTTTTGCTATTTTCATTTTCGGAAGTCGTCCGTTTTCAAAAACTTTCTAGACGCTATTCCGAATCGAATGACACCTCAACCATAATTTTCGGAGACTGCTGAAGAAAGTTCGGAAAAAAGCACTTCTTGATCAGATTAGTCAAGTTCAAACATAGCTTAACAATCTTTCAACAGCTACAGATTGGGGATGAGAAAAAACAGAGACTCTGTTTTTGCCCATGAAAACACCATAATCATTGGCAGGTTTAGAATTACTGAAACTAGTTCATTGTAGTTGCATAGTAGGTATCTAACTGCAGTAAAACTTAAAGCAGTAGAAAAACAGTGATGAGTGCATCCGATGTTGTTGGGATGATGACAATTTCAACTTCGAGTACGGCATGATTGTTGATCAACAAAATACTAACCATCCAGTATATCGAAAACTGATTCAGGCATTCTACGTATCAAACTCAGATACTAACTCTGACGGTTAAGAATGCGTTAATAATAAATTGTTTTGGTAATAAATGATAAAATTAATTATGAAAAATGTTTCTGTCAATTTGTAGAGAAATGTCAATTATGATTTTCAAAATAGAAAACATTCTCCGAATAATCATTTGAACATTCGAGATATATAAAAAAACGTTCATAAACAATTAAAAATCGTATTTTTTTCTGAATATCATATTATGAAGATAAAAATTTTTTGAATTCCCATACGGTCATACACAATTTATAAACAAATTGCGCTAAAACAGTTTGTTCAACTTACCGAATGTCTTTATTTGATACAGAAACAGGATATAATGATAAATATATAGAAAAATTAAAACAATATGTTATGTTACTAAAAAAAATCATAATGAACAAAATATAATGTTTTTGAACTTTTATAATGTGATCTTGTGGAGCACATTGATAAAAAGAGATTCACGTTCATTACAAGACCAAACACGACTATGATACGATATTTCATCATGGAATCCTAGTGCCTATCTTCCGGCTCCATCATCAGATCAGCTCCAGAGTACCTACCATATTGTCATCAAAATCACATAAAACTGCCAATTTTCATAACGCTACGATCTTTAAAAGATGGTTAAATTAGTTTTCTTAGATTTGACTACATAGTTACATACATACATACAGGTCGACCTAATAAAAGCGTATTAAAAACGAAAAACTCTAGAAAAAATTAAAAAATATTTAGGTCAGTCCTTAAAGAAATATTGAAAAATGCATGACTCGAAAAATCGTATACCATACACGGAAATGAATCTTGACAGGTCTTGATGCCTTCTAGATGGCTATCCTGTGTAGTGTGTATCAGCCAAATGGAATAAATATGACACTGAGTAAATATGACTGTGCTCAACAAAACACTCAGGCACGTCCAATTTTCAACAACCAAATTTTTCAATGCTCAATAACTCAGTTAACGGGAACAACAACTCGACCACGAACTCGGGCTTTGCAACCGTTACCACATCGCCTCTGATAATGTATACCGCAGTAGTAGACGAAACGTCAGGCATAAAAACCTGCAAACCACGCAAACGCTAAAAACAGATTTTACACTGTCATCTACGGCCGTGAATATTTACATTCTTTGGTAATTCATATTATTTATCCTATCGTCTGTCATTTTGGCGTCTTCAACTAGTTTGAATACTTTGAATTCTTGCTGTTTTCTAATGGAAATATACAATGAACTTTTTGTAATTAAAGTTGAACTTTCAATAATCACACCATGCATGTGTCGGTTTCACTTCTCCTATCATTATATTCGGCTCGCTTAAATATCATACAGTGTTAAAATGGAAATATGCCAACCAAGACAAAAATTATCGAATGATATTGAAAATTTCGTTATGGAATAAACTTTTCATGATCAGTCAATATCACTTGGTACCTATGTAAAAATGAAATACATACCGGCTACCTGAAATCCATACGCAATTTGTCGTTGGCACAACGCTTGTTGAAAAACAGATGTGAAGAAATTAAAACCCACTTGCTGCCTACATTTAATGCGGTAAATATTGGCAACGTTGTAAGGATTCCCAATAATCTATTTCATGTATGAAAATATACTTATTGGACTCCCTATTATCAATCAGATGTCTGATGATGGTGTATACTGAGGAGTTCTTATGAATGTTTGACGGACGGACGCTCTACTATCGAATCAATAGTGAACTCAATTTTTTTATGGTGGTAAAAATGTCATGCCAGCCTACAGAAATCAGTTTTCTAGTACTTACCATGAAATATATTCGGTAAATTCTTCAAATTATGATGGACGCCCTATCAGCGCATTCAATGTATGGATGCCATATTGATATCGGGATGTATATATATATATATATATATATATATATATATATATATATATATATATATATATATATATATATATATATATATATATATATGTATATATATATATATATAATATATATATATATATATATATATATATATATTTCACATATTTCAACACCTCGACACGTGTGTTTCGATCATTAAGTGATCATCTTCAAGAGGAAGATGAAACTAATCATACAAAGCTAGCCTTATTTATAGCATAGATACCTGTTCTAGGTACCTGCGTCATGAGTGTCTTAAATTGATTTTAAGATTTACCTTATCTACTTGTCTTAAATAAATTTTAGAATGTTTCCTCATGTAACATATATATATATATATATATATATATATATATATATAAATATATATATATATATATATATATATATATATATATATATATATATATATATATGTTATATATGTTGGTTCAACAAGGTGACAGAAGGTGCAGGGCCTGCCGCGAGACACCCGAGACGATAATGCACTTGCTATCAACATGTCCAGCATATGCGGTCTCGGCCTATATCCATCGACATAATGCGGCCCTAAGAGTGCTATATCATCATCTACGGCACTATTATGGTATTGACGCTCCGGGGGATATTGAATCCGTTGTGGGGAACGAGAAGTGCCGAATTTATTGGAACTATTCGTTCTCCACCCTCAAGCTCATACAATCTAATAAGCCTGATGTAGTCCTTATCGGCCACCAGAGCAAAACGATATTTATCGTGGAGTTTTCACCTCCTGGCGAGACGAATATCATCAGAAAAGAGGAGGAAAAACAGATAAAATATCGAGATTTTCTCTTCGAACTCCGCAGACTTTATCCAGATCACTCTGTCAAGATGGTTGATCTGACTTATACATAATAGGAAAAGGGTTAGCCAAAGGCTATCTTCCACTCAACCCAAAATTTATACAGTGAGTGTAAGAAAATAATTATATAAATACTTATTTACTAACATAACAATGATAGAGAAGAAAAAAATAATAGATCGTATAGTTGCTGATAACTCTTGATATTCTTAACATTATTTTGGTCAATTTAACAATTACATTGCACTACCATTCATTGAATTTTAATTTTTTTAAATTAGCACTGAACGGTAAGCATCTGAGATTTTATTTCTGTCTTAAAATGATGAATATTATAATTGAAAGGGGGGAAATTTCATTCAGAAAAACAGGGGCTATATAAGAAAAACATCTTTGAAATTTAGAAGTACGGTGCCTAGGTATGTTGCATGAGTTCTCAAATTACGTATGTCAGAATGCCTGCTTGATAAACTATATAAATAACTAGGTGAATTAGTTTGAAGCAACTTGAACAAAAAAATGTTCATCAAATATTTAACTCTGTACCTCACATTCAGCTCCTTCATTTTTAACAAAAATGGTGTGACATGTTCACCAAGTCTGCTTGTTATATTGCGGCAAAAAATTGTAATACACCGAACAACAATACTGGATATAGGGGTAAATAGGGTAAATAAGAATTTTCACTAACCTGAGTTTTATTTCTTCTGATAACTGATACTTGAATTTATATAGCGATTTGAGTGTGGAGAATGATACTTTGAAAATGTTTGTCACATGTTCATGTTACACCAAGATTTTTAGCACTGTCTACCCAGTCAATGTCTGCGTTATCGAGAGTGAGCCTAAAGTTACACTTCTACTATTTGTCTTTGAGACCCTATGCATAAGGCCAAAGTTTTATTTGGATTGATTTTCAGTCCATTATTCTCCAAGTATAGGAATGTTTTGTGCAAATCTGTATGTATATTGGCCACGCAACTTTCTGTATCGGTGTTATGAGAAGACAAATATAACTGTATATCATCTGCGTATAGATGTACTTGACAATGTGATAAGAAAGTGGGGTAATCAAAAATAAACACTGAAAATATCAAGGTTCCTAAAATACTTCCCTGCGGTACACCTGAGATTGTTTTTTTTACGGATGACCCTGAGTAATCATCTAGTTTGACCCTCTGTGATCGGCCTGTGAGTTAGCTGGTCTCCATTTGAGAGAACTGTCATCGAATCTTATGAACCTGAGCTTGCTGATGAGTAAATCGAAAAGAACTAAATCGAAAGCTTTGCTTTGATTAAGCAGTACCAAAATGGTGACTTTTGAATGATCTCTGAATCTCGCAAGATTATCGATTACTTTCAAGAGGGCAGTCTGTGTTCCGTGTTTTTTGCGGAACCCAGATTGCTCGTACGAGATTATTTGATTTTCTTCAAGAAAAGCTCTTACCTACTCGACATTTTTCTCGAATATTTCAGCGAATGAGGGTAGAATGCTGATAAGGCGTAGGTCACTGAACGTGGTAGGTGCATTCTTTTTCGAAATTGGAATTATATTAGAAACCCTCCAAAATCTAGAAAAATACCCTGTCTGAAGGACTCTTTCAACCTATGTTTAACTTCATCAATATAGTGTGATATCACTAAAAAAATCATCTTGATATTTATATTGTCAATACCTGAAGCATTCTTTGATAGCAGTCAAAATATCATCATCACATATATTGGTTAGGGAAAAGTTCATAGGAACCTCCAATTTATTATTATTGTAGAATGAAAGAGTGTTATTATTTACTATCGAATGCCCAGCCACATTTGAAAATAGTCATTGTAGTTCAATTGGCAGGCTATTGGTTTGCGAGGATGATTTTGTAGTAACACCCCAATCTGCAAGATTTCACCATGTCATTCTCGAATTGTCTTCATTTTTGTTCAAAACAAATTGTATATATGCTGTTTTTTCACGTTTTAATGTGTCACTGACTTAGTTGCGTAAAGTTACATGTACTGTCTAGCTACTGTTATGTTTTTTTAAGATATTTGGCATCAGCTCTTTCACGGATTTTCATCATCAATGTAATTTCAAATACGGAAATGCTTTATGTTTCCTGTTTACAGTGCAAATTGGAGAATGTTTGTCAAGAAGCATAATGATGCATTCGTTGAGAAAATTTACTTTGAAATTAATATCTTGCATAGTCACAATATCACCTCATGGTAAGTTAGCAGCATCTTGAGAAAAAAGTTCATGATTGAAATTCTTGAAATTTCTATGAAAAAATCAAATTATCATGAGTATCTTCACCTTCGAAATCAATATCGCAAAATACCAACAGGTGATCAGTTACACCATTCATATCAAGTGTATTAAAATTTCTTACCATTACTTCCTTACTAATGCAAATGACATCAATCAGAGATTCAGAAGTTGTTGTTATTCGAGTAGAATTTTCTACAATTTGATGCATATCGAAACAAAAAACTAGGGCAGTGAATAGTTGAGTGTCGCGAGAGTCACAGTTTAACAAATTAATATCAATATCACCACACATATTTTTACAAATATACTCGTTCCAGTACCTACATCACCTAACTCCTGCATGCAGTCCTCTACATTTGTTCGTGGTGGTCGATAAACAACTCCACAGGCTACTTTTCCTTTTTTACATTGACTATAATCCATAACTGCTCTAGACCATTTGCCGAAATAGAAGAGTAGTATCATTTGTATTTATACAGTGATTTGATGAAAAAACAGACTCCACCACCTCTACCATCACGGTCCATACGTATCAAGTTGAAGTTAGGAATAGTAACAAATTTATCTGGATATTCTGGAGCGAGCCATGTTTCCGTGACTCCAATTATTGAAATTTTGTTATTATTTATAGAGTCTTTGAAATCACCAAAACAATTATTCAGAGAACGAATATTCACGTGACCGAATGTTATATTCAGTTTTTTGTTTCCTGATAGAAGAAAACGCCATAAACATATTTGATGTATATGTTATCCTCGCCATTTTATTTTCGTTCATTAAATTGCAAGAGAACCTTTTTTAAATATTCACGTCGAAGAATTGTCTTATCGGTACTAATCTGAACATTGAATTTGTAATGTTTTAGTTTATGTTTATTTTTCAATACCACCTAGACGTCTTCTGGTCTATTCAGAATTACTTTCAGAGGTTGTGGCTGAACACTTCTTCTTCCAATCCTGGATGTTTTGATATCTTCAGTATCCACTGACGGGGCAATAGCTCCAATTATATCTTTGGCATTTTTCATATCGGAGTCTTGGTCACCATCCTTCAGTTTAAATGTAATTATATTTTTTTCTTTTCGTTGTCTTTCCGAAATTTCAGTTATGAAGATTTCAGCATTATCAGAGTATTCATTCTCCTTGATTTTCTTGATTTATTTCTGCAAAACTTCCACTAGTGCAGTGAGATCCTTGATCGCCCGAGTCAATTCGCGCCAATTGGCACACGCTATACCCGTTGAGATAACAGATTCCCCGCCCATAAGTTGTCTGCAATTCTCGCACTTATAAAAAGTCCCTTCCATGCTAGTAAACACAGCACTTTGTTCTTTAGACACCCATATTTGGAATAACGTATTCGAGAAACATGGAGATTCAAGAGCTGTTGCGCTTGATATTTCTAAGGCCTTTGACCGTGTGTGACAGGAGGGTTTGCTGGCCAAACTTCGATGCTATGTCTTGTCGGATCATTTCTGTGTATGGCTCTCCAGATTCCTGAAAAAACGTCCTCTACAAGTGGCCGCCGATGGATTTCTTTTGAATACTTTCACCATCAGCGCTGGTGTTTCCCAGGGATCCATATTGCCTCCAACCCTCTTTTTATTGTGAATCAACGGCTTATTGGAAAAAGGCAAAAATCCAATATATTGCTTCGCTGACAAGAGCACACTTGTCTTGTCATTACATTTGGATATTACTGGAGTTTTTAACTGAGTTTAATCTTCCTCTATGAAGAGGATCCCTTGGTGATCGAAACACATGTCGAGGTGTTAAAAATAACGATTTGTTGTAGGGAAAAAACTCCAGTAATATTCATTACTACACCAAAGGCTCCAAACAGTGCATCACAATAACATTTGGATCCCATGATATCGGCTGCGGATGCACATCTTCACCGGCAGCAGGAGGTTGAATATCTTGATGAGGATCTAGAAGTGATTTCAAATTAGGATGAAAGTAACCAGATTCAATTCAGTGCCACGGAAGCCCAGGCATCGGTTTTCTCCAAAAAGATAAATGACTCCGAACCGGATATAATAATGTCAGGTCAGACAATTCAGCTTTCACATCTTCACCGGCAGCAGGAGGTTGAATATCTTGATGAGGATCTAGAAGTGATTTCAAATTAGGATGATGAAAGTAACCAGATTCAATTCAGTGCCACGGAAGCCCAGGCATCGGTTTTCTCCAAAAAGATAAATGACTCCGAACCGGATATAATAATGTCAGGTCAGACAATTCAGCTTTCTGCTTCGATAAGTTTGTTGGAGGTTAAAATGGACACCAATATGTCTTGGAATGATCATGTCGCTGGAATTGCAAAGGCTGCTTCTCAAAAGCTTGAAACACTGTTCCGAACCAGAGAACTATACACACCTCAGCAAATTTTGATGCTTTATAAAGGTTAGATCAGACCTTCTTTGGAGTATTGTTCTGAGGTATGAAGCTCTGCCTCCAAACATACCCTGAAGTTTCTGGATTCCATCCAGAAAGAGCTGTTCAGAATATCATAACTTTTTATATTTTGTGTAGACTTTCAAGATCTGGCAACATTTACTGTCTTGTATTTGTAGGCGAATGTTTTTTTTCGTTATTGAACAACTGCATCACCCTTATGTATCTAGGTAGATTTCTGGCCCTTGCCACATGTTGGGTTTTAGATATTTGAAGTTGTGTTAATAATAACTTTTTGTGCGATTCAAGCAGAGTAAAATATCATACAGTCCACGACGGTTGTTTCGTAATAATCTAAGGAAGTGAACATTAAATACAGACAGCAAACACTAGAGTTTTTCTTGTTTAGAATAATTGGAGTTCGAATTCAAGAGGATAAACCCCAACAAGAGCCATCCACCTGATTGGAGACGTGAACATCACGTACAACCTGGATAGCCTGGAAAATCGAAAAAAGATTGGAGATTTGTCTATCTTCTCCAGATACTTCCACTGGAGTTGATCAAGTGACTTGGCACATTTGATTCCACCAAGAGCGATACATATCAAAAATACGCGACGGACTGTGGCTGCTCATCGTTTTGAGGTTCAACTAAGTACACCTCGAACTTCACTGTCAAGGAACTCTTCCATTTGGAGAACTGCGTTTATGTGAGAACGTTTTTCCAAATGGATTTAATCTTCAGCGATTCAAATCCAATATAAATCGCTACATTCGCACACGCACCCCTCTGGGAGACACTTGTCTTACGAATTTTTCATAACTAGTCTCAAGTATAAATTGAAAAAGGTACATTGAAATCATTATGTGATATGGGTGATGTCGGTTGTGAACATCAAAATACATAATATGAGATGTGAATGACAAAGCCCAGAGCATCCCTACATATGAATAAATTATTCGAAAATTAGTGTCAATATTTCACAACTACAATCTTCCTCATTTCTGCAATCATTAGGTAATGAATGATACTGGTTCGGTTATGGTCGGAAGAGATTTTGTAATCTGAAGGACGAAATTACAACATTCGATGTAAAGAACAGCTTTGTATAACACTTTCAGTAACTCACGGTGATAGTCATTTCACTTACGCTTCGGTTCTCGATCGTCAAATGTTCACGAGGATTTTTTTCGCGTTGTGCTGTGCGCTAAAAGTAGTTGCCGCAAATATTGGTGAGTTGCGACATGGAGATATGGATTTGTTTCCTGATTTACCTGTGGGACATGTGGATACGGATAATATTCTCTGTCAGGATCACTTCAAGTTGTACACCGAACACTTGAAAAATATGAGTTTGTGGGCTTATAAAAGTGAGTTGAAACATATATTTATGTTTAAAAGAAAGTATGATCAATTTCACAGAACTATTTTGTTAATAATTATTCAGAGACCTAACTATTGTTGAAACGTAGTTTCTATTACTTAAGCAAACGTTCCATAATGATCATCATTTTAATGATTTTTTTGGGAAAATTGAAAGCAACATCTAATTTCGGTAATCTATATCGCTATTGACGATTGTTTTCCTTCATTGAAACATGAAAGCAGAAAAAAATACAAATTTGTGATCCAATCGAAAGCATAGAGGATATAAAAATTTTCTACTTCGATTTTCGGAAAAAAAATCCACCAAAGGTTCGGTAATTCCTTGAGATGTGGAGAGAGAATCAGGAAAAGCTCCACTGATACTGAAATGTGCGATAATTTGAGGATATATAGTTCTTGCAATTCATTTCCATTTTTCAGTTTTCTTCATCTATTTTTGAGAGTAGTTGTGATATGAATTGAATTCAAGAGAGTTTTTCTCGGCGAATTTTCTCTAGAGATCTACAAATGGATTGATTGAGAAACTGGTGTTGGTGTTTGCCGAATTCCCTGGCCACTAAGACGTAAAACGACCACAGCTTATAGATGATTCATCAATTATCTATTTCTGAAATGTGGTCATTCGGAATTCTACAGTGAATTTTCAGTGAGTGCTGATGAGGTTGTGTTGAGATACATCTCGTCAAAAGTTTCCATTTTGAAGTAAGATGTGATATTTCTCACGTATCTAGTCTTGTAAGACAATTTGAGAGCCACACTTTTCACGATCGATATAGCCCTGTAGCTATCTGATGATGCCGTCAGCGGTTGGATTTCAAAGGAAACAACTACAGTGTTTGACAAAAATTTTGTGATTTTGTAATTAGATACCAAAAATTTTGCGTGGTTTAATTAAGTTCATCAAAACGGAAATACTAATATTTCGATAACACTTCCAAAATACAAATCATGAAATTATAAAACAACAAAAAATTAATTGGCGCTCCGAGGCGACTTTATTGATTCCAGTGGCGCATTTGCTTTCACAGCTGCAGGAAAACCGGGAAAAACCTGCCGTTCATGAGTTAGTCTGTTACTTTTTATTTATACCCACCTCGTGTAACAATGATCTGTTGTAAGATGAAGAAAGTTGATTTGAAGCTAGACCTTGCTTCCTTTGTTGGGATATTGTGTGTGTGTTTTCGATATTTGGTTTTATATATAGTCAAGTCCTGGAGACGATCATGAAAATTGTATTGTCTGGCATTCAAAAATATTTCTAAAGTTATTTCGGTTGAACATTCAACTTGCAAAAGTTTTGATTTCAATTCTAGTCTTCAATTGAATGAATTTGAAAAGTATACTTCTTGAATTGGATTCAAAACATAAAAATATTCACTAACATATTTTCAAGAAAGAAGCAATCCTGTTTCCGATATTCGTGACAAATGTGATACAGTTAGTTCATTTATACATGACGTTCACTTGGCTGGTGAAATGCACATCGAGAAGACTGATACATGTCTGGTTAATGTGAGCTGAATTTATGTTCGATACTTCCTGAAAAATAAAATTAAACTGATATGAAGGGTATCTCCACTAATACAAGCCAATAATTAATCAAATGGCATGTTTTTCTTGAAACAAAAATAGTTTCCACCAGGAAATGTGACAGCGAATGTAATAAACAAGTGGGTAAACAAGAATTTCTGATCGATATGGAGGCTTCGCTAGTCTCCCTGATTTTTTAACGTTACTTCACTTGTTCCTTGATCGAGAGCAAGATAGCGTTACATGTGCCCAGTTGGAACTTACGCAGGTCGGTTCTAGATTTTTGATAGAAATTCAATGTACCAAAATGAGAGCTTCCATTTGGACGCCATCTACAGGAGTTTCTAGAAATACTGTACCCCTTTTCAACACTTGTCACTGTGGACCAACTTTGTTATGCCGGGATAAAAGACACTGCAAGCACACCAATAAAACATGAAGTACTATCCACTTGAGAATTTTAATAAGGACTTGCATCCCCAACCTTGAGATGAATTTATTAACAAAAATACTGTATAAATGAATCAGTGTCAATGTTCTGAACTTCTTCCAATAATGGACTTAATAAAAAATATAACTAAGTGAAGGGTGTTACCCTGGGGTTTGATGCACTATTTCCAGAAACCATTGAGGGAATTCAAAGCCCTTGTTATACACTCATCCAATTAGACTTCTCTGATTCTTGAGATCCAGGATTCCGGCAGTCTCCAACAAAAGTTACCTCAGATATACTTTTTACAGTGCAGCCAGACATGTCCAAGATGATTTTCATGTATCCAGTTCATTCCTGTTTTTATGCTACTAGCGGTTCTCATACTTTTCATGATCGTATGCTTCTTACGATTTTATAATTTTCCATGATCCTATGGTATTTATGCTTTTGTGATCTCACGATGTTTATGCTTTTTCTCAGTTTTTGACGATTTTGCCTGGTAGAACTACAATACAAAAATAACTGTTTCAAAAAATCCTAATGACCCTTCTGTTAGTTACAATTAACAAACTCAAAATATGATTTTATATAATCCTCTTCTGAACTACAATTACCTCAAGAATTAGAAGTTATTCGGATGATTTCCACAAAATTTATTGAAATCACCACTGAGTGTTTTGTAAGAACAGAAAATACCCTTTCAAAACTGTTCACAAACAGAATCGGTATCGTCCAAACAATTTTTCGATTTGTTACATCAGTCCTTCCAGACATATACACAAAGCTCATCGATTCTGAGTATATCATTACTAAAAGCAGTTTGTGTCTGAAAGTTATTTCTTTGCATGATCTACACATTCATGTATAGAGTTTCAAATTGATTACTTCCTTCCTTTCTTTGGAAATTCTCTCATCCCTTTTTTTTATATCAGATGGAGTAGTAGAAAGCCAAAAACTTTCTTTCCCAAAAAATTAAAAAAAAATTAATCACTCCTAAAAATATAACCCCTTCAATTCATAAAAGTAGATATTTCTGTCTGTACCTCACTTCTCACTCTAAGTTACCTACACTATGAGGATGAATTATATGACTGAATAAAACTACACTATGAAAATGAATTCTATGACTTGAACGAAGAAGAAGAGTACTATTCGACGTCTATTTGCATACGGAACCGTAATAAGAATGAAAATAAACAATATGGACTTCTATGGAATAGGTGTCAGCATTCTGATTATTATTCATCTGTAGTACTATTGTAAAAAGACTGCTCTGAATAATCCCAGATCTGTGAAAATATCAAATAATTTTTTTTAAATGATTTCTATGTTACAATCTACAAGTTATAATTGGCAATAGGGTTTCTTTGTGTTCAGATTTTGTCACAAACAATATAAAATGAAGAGTGGAAAAATGGAATATTACAACTTATAATCTCACTTATCAAGTTCTTTGCACTTCGTTAGAAATCAATTTTCCTTCAATTCCTGAGTCCGTTTTTTTCCATTTTTCTGTTGATAGTCAGAAATAGTCAGAAACAGCATACAACTTTTGTGAGAGATTCACTGATGACGTCAAAACCATTGAAGAAATGTGTTGAATATTGGATGGAGGACAGAAAAACAATATGCAGTTATAATGTGCAGATCAAGAAACATAACCAAACGAAGAAACCCTTCACAGATGAGCTATCTTCTACAATTGAACACTATGCAAGTATGAAATACACGTTTTGTCAATCTTGTAATGAGAAATTCAAAACTACAGAAGGTTTGAGAATCCACTTTTCAAAAATTCATAAATCAGAGCCGACAATGTTTCCTCCTTCCGTCCGATACTGTGCACTGAGACAATAACATTTCCAATACCTGTCCGGAATGGTTCATTCACAGATTAGGGAGTCGATCTAAAAAAAAATTTCTCAAAATCAGGGCTATTCAAATTTGTTTCTGTACATGGGGATCTCGTAAACGATAAGAGATAGAGTATCGGTTAAATTATGGAAAAGTTGCGTATTTTAGATACCTATTCAATGTTGTGAAAAAATCGAATATAGCTCTTTTGGTTCTGGAGATAAACAGGAAAAAGAAAAAATCCCAAATTATATTTTTGCCTATATATTCTTTACTCGCAGACATATTGAAAATTTGTCCACATTTTGCTATTGGCACATGATGTGGGCTCTCAGAATATATCCATGAATCTTTTATACAGGATGTCATCTGACTTGGGCCACCCCCATCTTTGAATTTCTGAATTCGGACCTCTATTTTTTGTTGTAGTTTTTGGATCGTAGACGTTCACTCCATACTAAGAAATTGAATTCAATTTTTTATTTCGGGATTTTTCGGTAATATTCGATTATGATTGTGTGAATTATTACCTTTTAAATTACGGCCCTGGAAATTGACTGACTGAGTTGAATAAAAACACAATAGCAACTTTCTCGTCTCCCTAGAGACCGTAGAGTTTTTCGAGAGTTTTTTTTTATTTTTAGGTACCTATTCATATTTTTTTTACAATGAACTTCGAATAAGAAAACCTTTTATGATTATCTGAAACATATCTACAACAAAAATATATATCATATTATATGTGTTTTGATGAGCAGAGAAAAAATGATAGCAATAATAATATCCGAAACAAACACTATAATTATGATGAAAATTGAAATGAAGTAAGTAATTTATATACACAAAAAAATTATTGTGCAATAAATGTTCGAATAGGAGTCCTTCCATTTTGACAAATAATGGGACAATAAGATGGTCTGCAAGATCACCAGATCTTACTATTTCGGACTATTTTCTATGGGGGACATTGAAAAATAGGATTTACGCTGGCAGAGAGATAGAAAATGTGGAAGACTCAAGATTGAGGATTTTAAATGATTTCGCAACAATGCAGATAATAAGTGTATTAAGGGCAATACATAATATGAAAAACCGTGTTTAAAAATGTCTCGAAATGAAAGGACTCCAATTCGAACATTTATTGCGCCAATAATTTTTTTGGGTATATAAATTACTTACTTCATTTCAATTTTCATCATAATTATAGTGTTTGTTTCGGATATTATTATTGCTATCATTTCTTTTTCTGCTTATTGAAACAAATATGATGTAGATATGTTTCAAATAATCATGAAAGGTTTTCTTATTCGAAGTTCATTGTAGAAAACGCTCAGGGCAATGGAAAAAATATGAATAGGTACCTGAAAATGAAAAAAAAACTCTCGAAAAACTCTACGATACATAGGGATACGTGAAAGTTGCTATTATGTTCTTATTCAACTCAGTCAACCAATTTTCAGGGCCGTAATTTAAAACGGAATAATTCACACAATTATAATCGAATATTACCGAAATATCCCGAAATATAAAATTGAATTTTATTTCTCAGTATGAAGTGAACGTCTACGATCCAAAAACTACAACAAAAAATACAGGTCCGTATTTAAAAATTCAAAGATGGGGGTGCCCCAAGTCAGATGACACCCTGTATAAAAGATTCATGGATTTTTTTGAAGGTGATTGACAATGTTTCATGATAAATTTCACTGGTGAACTAACGTGACTTGGAATCTCTCCACTTTTTATTTTTTATTTTTATTTCCTTTTTTCATTTCTTCATTTTTATTTATTCAATTGTTCTCTTTTTACTTGTATTTTATTTCACTATTATTTCATTTCAGGTTTATTTTGGTTAATATAATTGTTATTTTCAGCTAATCATTTTCAATTCTTCTTTTTTAGTTGTTTCAGGGATTTCAAATCATTTTATATAGTAGACAATGGAAGTCCGAACTAGTGAAATTTATTCATGGATTTATTCTGAGAGCCCACATCAAGTGCCAATAGCAAAATGTTGACAGATTTTCAATATGTCTGCGAATAAAGAAGATATAGGAAAAAAATAATTTGGGTTTTTTTTGTTTTTCCTGTATATCTCCAGAACCAAAAGAGCTATACTCGATTTATCTACATCATTGAATAGGTCCCTAAAATACGCAACTTTGCCAACATTCAACGACATTCTATCTCTTATCGTTTACGAGATCCCCATGTACAGAAACGAATTTGAATAGCCCTGTATAAATATTCGGATGACGATCTCACTTTGGCAATTCGTATTTTTACTTCAACGTTTTGAAATGGACGACACTGTTAGTTTTTCTTCACTGGTAGATTTTGTTGAATCTAGTTGTCGCAGAACAAAAAGTAGATAGTTGGTCATTGTCAATTCTTCACGAATTATTATTCAGTCATCCTTGTTCACTGTGTTTCAACATGGTCTATTCTACTGAAGGAAGAATAGAAATTGTTGCAAACGTTCAACATTCAATTTATCAATAACGAATGAATTAATTTCAAATGAAATTACAAAAGTAATAGAGGGACAAAAGACCTTTCAAATGATGTATCACTCGACCCCCCCTGCCTTTGAAAAAAATAGGGGTTGTAGTTGCTGACCGCAGGGGGTGAAGTTTCAAGTGTGATTTCCATATCGGGATTAATTTCCCTAGAAATAAAAATTGATGTATTCATTGAAGTTTTCGATCAAACGTCCGTTTCTGACAGGGGCGGTCAAGTTTTCGTTGGAACGAACGCCCTGTATATTTTTTTTCAATCGACTATGAGTGATTGTACTGCAAACATTTCTGTTCGAAAAGTTCGAATTGCAGTTGTAATTGTCTTAACTGAGAATTATTATTAGATCTTGAATTTCTACTATCGGTTGCTCGATAGCTAGAGGGTACGATCATGGGGTTTATTTGAAAATGATGGTTTCCAAAGAATCTAGGTAGTAAAAATAGTTTATAATGGATAATGAAAATGAGTGCTCTGGTATTTTGAATAGATAACAGTATAATTCTTGTTATCAATATTTGATTGGTTTCAGTTATTGGTGATCTAGTCACATTTAGATTTATTGGTTAATTAGGGCGGAGTTCAATGTCTAAATTTTGAAAATTTTGTTGAAAGGTATGAATCTGATTATACAACATTCGCTTCAATTAATCAGTTAATTTGTTCAATATCTCACAATGATACATTCAGCAATTTCGAAAAAAACTCAAGAATCATTCATTTGGAAACTATAATTCATTATAAAAAATACAATAGAGTACAGGACAATAAACCCGCAGCCTTTCATCATCATCCTCGATTTTTTATATAGAGAATCATCTTAGTGGTTGAAGAGTCTCATTGCAAGATTGCCAGACGATGCGGTAACAATAGAAGGTCATAAATATTGCAATCAACGTTTGTAATTCTTCCTGTTTTCCGATGTAAACAAAACACTAGGATATGTATAAGTCGTAATACTCGAGATATCAGGTCGAGTAGGCCTCGAACGGCGGGAGTAATATCTCGATTGGTAGGTGAATGGTCGGGGTGAAGCCACGAAGAGAAACCCCGCGGTTATTAATTCTCTCGAAGAAAAATCTTTGCGTTGGAGATGTATGGTCTTTGATCGGGGTGGAAGGTATGACAAAAAATTAAGGTTAGGAGTGAGTGTGAGCGCTCTATGACGGACTGTCATTGATTTGGTCCTCGGTGTTGTCTTCGGAAATTGGTCCTCATATTGTTTCTCCTTGCCGTTCTCATGATCAAGAATCACCTACGGTGCAAGTCTATTTTGGATAATTTTCCCGAATAATTTCTGCAACACCTCATTCGTGACTTTCGGTTTAACGAATACAGAAATTTCACCTCAAAAGGGATCCGATTGATACGGTCGTATTGAAATGGAAAATTGAACAATCTGTATCGGAAACTAATGATTATATGTGTGTTGGGAAAATGAATAAGACATTCGAGAAGAGCTAGAACTCTCAATAAGTAATAGAAAAATGAGACGTTCAAATCTTAGCGAGTCAAAAGATGTAATTTACAAATCATCTGAGATCACTGTTGGTATTATAAAAATTTTATAAAAAGTACCTACAGTAGGTTTTCATAAACGCTACACTGTCATTGTGGTGGAGTTTTATATCGTGACTCTTTTGTATATTATGTTGTGTAACCATCTTATGATCATTCAGATATATCATTGTCTGATTCAATTCCATAGAAAATGTCTGGAGTACCTACAAACTGAACAGTAGAAAATGATTCTCGTTTAATTCATACTTCATATGAAAGTAATTGTTTCAAAAGTATTTTTTTGTTTGAGTCTGAAAGTAACTTTTACGCATGATTTTCACATCTTTGTGAGTGTATTTTGAATTCAGTTGCTCCGTTGTTCCTTTGGAAGTTTTCCACAATTTTTTGTATGAAGATTGGGGAGTGACGGCCAAAAAGATTTTTTCTAGGAATTTTCTTCAGAAGTCGAATATGCGCTCTTGACACGAGCAGTTAATATTAGTTCTCAAATGCGATTATATTGTAATTAGCTATCATCTGATAGCCATTATCATTTGTAGTTTTCATTTTCAATTAGCGAGCCCCACAATATTTTTTTCAGTTCCATGAAAATAATTTTCAGTTTTTTTTTGTTTCAGTGAGGGATTCTACTGCCAAATCCGTCACTGGTTTATTGACAGGAAGTATATTTCAGTTTGGCCAATTTGAAGAATGCCTCTCCGTCCAATCGCCGTTTCCTATTCAGTATTGCTTGACAACAATATCTGCAAATGTTCCAGAACCCAATCCACCTAGGAACCCCAAATCGCTTATTTACAGACCCGACGAATCTGTGTTGAGGAAAATTTACGTGAGTAGCAGGCTATATTAGATTGCTAATATATTAAACATCGAAGCTGTTTATTGACAAAGAGTTTCATTTCATTTGGTCAGATTTTGTTGGGTAGATTCGTGTTAACTTTTGTTGTGAGCTATACTGAAAGAAAATGGTTTTTGAGGATGCGGGTATAAATCTCTGAGAATCCTACAGAATCACATTTCGAGTCACCTACTCACTAGGTGATAATGTGTTTATTCTGTGCTATATGTTTCATAAATTTCATTTCCAAAAATCACATAGTTTGGTTATCAACAAATCTGTGGCTTCATTTTGATTTACACACGTGGTGATGAAGTGTTGTTTTTTTAAAATTTGTAGCGTTTCACAATAAATGAATAAAAGAGATATCAATATATTCCATAAATTTTCAACAGAAAAAAATGTAACCCTACCTATTTACTGATTGAATTTCATCAACAATTCATAACAACATATTTGTTTGACAAACGTGCTGGAGATACACTGTCAAAGATGAGACCTCGTTAATCTTCAGCTTAGACAAATTTTGACTTCTGAGGGTTATCGTTTCTAGGGATAAGTAGATCCCAACGGAAAAAACGGATTTTAACAAATTAAAAAAAAAAAACATTATTTCTTCTATTAAGCAGGATATTTCTTAATTACATTTGGAGGAATCATATTTGAGACTATAGTGACAAAAACTCCAAATGAATATGTGTACCTACTAATAATTCTGACCTGGACTGTAGGGTGAGGTGCTGAAGTAACAAAAATAAAATATTTTAGATAACTTTGGAATACATCTATATATTTTTGTTGGAAGTAGTGAGCTCTTATATAATCAGATAAAAGTTCTCCTCCAAATGCCATCTTTTTGAGTGATACCGAAGTTATAAAAAATGATTTAACTGATATTGCAAAAGTTAAGACTTTCAGGAGACGAATTCACTCAAAATGGACCCAAATGTTGTTTTTTTGTGGAATAGTATCAAAATTCGGACTATGATTTTGATCTGTATGCTCTGACAATGCTCTGACATTCTTCACACTGAAGTTTCTGGTGTGCACACCGTCGTTTTCTGCTTGCTCCAAAATACTTCCAATTATGGATGAGTTCAGGAAATTATTTATCATATCCGTAGAGCATCTCATTCGTGATTTCTAAAGAACCCAAATCTTTTTTCCGGAGTAGAACGAAAATCAAAAATAATATCTATAGCGTAACAGATAAAATAAAACAAAACGATGGCGGACGAAACTCGAAAGAAAAATATATTTCGATTTTACTTACGTTATCGGATTGACACCCGATGATGGCCGATACCAACGGAATTCCATAACATATTCAAGAAACACTTGTGAGATTTTTACTGAACAGTTTGACATAAACGCAACACGTGTTTCGCTATTCAATAGCTTCTCCAGGCGAGGCTAACTAAAATCTACGTATTCAATGCTTCACCTTTATATGTTTTCATGATTAGAAATACCGAAATTACAATAACAAGTACATGTGTTTCTCCAAGCCAATTATTGTTAGATGTGTACCTCAGTTTGGGAATGAATCAATAAATCTCAACATGAGAATAGAAGGGAATATGTGCAACCTCATTTGAATAAACATGTAATGAATGAAAGTACCCGAGCTTATGTACCAGTTTCCACATTCGACAAAATATTCAGTGACGAGAAGTTATTCAATTCTATTTGGTCATTCAGGTAATCACCTGAATTCTCAATCTATTTATTCCTAAGCTTTTGAAAAATTGAGTTTCGAACTTCTAAATGTAACACTTCATAGTCATAACTAAACTCATGTGTCTGCTGAAAGATCGTATGCAAATGTAAAATTGGTCTTTTCATTTAAAAATTAAAAAAATTCTACAGTGATCTTTAATTCTTTGTGAAAAAGTTCTTCCCGTTTGGCCAATATGAAGTTTTGGGCAAGAGCCACTTGTCAACTTATATACTCCTGATCTATTCGACACTGAAGTTTGTCTCTATTATTTATAATAATGATACTCAAACTATTGGTCATTCTGTAAGCCACATTAAAGCATTCCATTAAAAAAAAGAGCGATATAATTAGTGGGTTCCCTTGAATATGATAGCGGCTGCTATCGTTTCTTGATTTTGGGTAGACCTGGCCTATGGCTTGTTTTAAAAGTTTTTTGGAAAGAATGAAGTCGATAATGCTACCTAATGGTTGTTGACAGCGATTTGTTTGATGAAACTCAGCTCTCTGAAAGTGAATTTCCGACATTAGAATATTCGATAGTATGTGGAGCATACGAATACTATTGAATGCAGACTCTTGCTGTGTGGAGGAATTATGTATGACAATGTCTGTATAACATGGTTTGTGGAAAATCACTGAAAGGGAATTAGATAGTTGGATGAATAACCTCGACTTCACTATGAGCATAAATTGATGATAAACATGATTTTGCAATTTTCCACACACCATATTATACAGACATTATCATACATAATTTCTTCACACACCCCTATCAGCATGTAGTAGCTGCATTCTGCACCCCTATCAGCATGCTCCACAGACTATTGAATGTTCCATTGTCAAAAATTAATTTTCAGTGAGAGAGCTGAGTTTCATCAAACAAATAGCTCTCAACATCAGTTACGAAGTAGATGATAAAGACTCTATTCTTTCCGAGAAAACTACAAAAGCAAGCCATGGACCAGGTCTACCAAAATTTAAAAAAAGATAGAGTCCGCTATAGAATATTTTCATCATTTGGTTAACCCACCAATAATATCTCTCGTTTTTCAAAAAGGAATGGTTGTATGTGGCCTACAAAATGCATTATAGTTTGAGTAAATTCATTAAAAACAATAAAGACAAAAGTTCAGTGTCGGATAGATTCAGATTCAGTGTCGGATAGATCAGGAGTATAAACGTTGACTTATGGCTCTTGCCCAAAACTTTATGTAAGCTAAACGGAGAGAACTTTTTCTGAAAGAATTAAAAAGTATAGAAGTAGTTTTTTGAATGGAAAGAACAATTTCACATCTGCAAACCATCTTTCAGCAGATGGACATGAATTCAATGAGTTCAGACGATTTCCTCGTCTGAATGTGACACGTCATAGTCATCATTGAACATCATGCAACTCAATCTTTGAGAATTTTCAGGAATGAATAGATTCAAGAATTCGGGTAATTTACTGAATGACGATGTAATTTAATAATTTTCTGTTGCTGAATATTTTTCCAAATGTGGAAGCTGGTAGGTACAATAAGTTCGGTAGTTTAATTATCGGGACGACCATCGACAGACCGGTTTCAGTTAATAGATCTTGTGTTTAGAAGACAACTATCAAAATCACCACGGAGGCAGCTATAGCCACCTGCGTGATATCCGGATCCAGGAAATTATGCAAATAAAAAGGTTATCGAGTGTCTTGATTCCAATAAAGGAGTCATTAATCGGACATAGCACTCAATAAAGTGTCAAACCATAGACAAGTGTTTCGGGCTTTTTGTCCATCATCAGTATGGTGCAGCCAAGTGTAATGATGGGCAACACTTGGTTACTAGAAGAAAGAAATACAAATGCACTGAGCCACCAGCAGGAGCCAGCCGCACATTTGTGATTTCAGTTGATAGATCTTGTGTTTACAAGAAAACTATCAAAATCATCAAGTGTCTATGCCACATTCTTCAGTGCTATGTCCGATTAATGACTCCTTGATCTATATCAAGACACTCAATAACCAGATTTTGCGACGTTATTTTATGTAAATGTATTTTTTTATTTCTCGAATGCATTATTTATTCTGCTATGCCGCGCGGTGACAAATCCAAAAACTCACAAGTCAGTGAACCCTATCCAGCTATTTTGAATTATGAAAGGTATAACTTACACGATTTGGCGACTTCGTTTCATGTATGAAATCAATTTGTGCTAATTGGATAAAAATATTTTTATTCAGTAATTGATCGTTTGATCGCATGTGAATTTTCAAGAATTACATAAGGTGTATTATACACCTCGTATAAACAACAGTTATACATAACGAATCTGAAAGTCTCACCTACTTACGGTTGCCGGTCAGTTGTGTAATCTCACGATTCAATGTCACTTACGTTTCTATAAGTTTTTGCAGAACCATCATGATGAAATATTCAGTATTGACTCCCATTTGAGTGTTGATATTTTTCTTACAGATGAAATTAATAAAAATTCGTTTTTTTGTTAATTAAACATCGTATTATTGTTCACAATAATAATTCTGTTATGCAAGTACATTTTCTGTCGATATTTTTTCCAACGTGTTCCAAAACCAACTGTCTTTCAAATGGATGGAAAAAACTGAACAGGAATCCTGCTTGTTCCACTGGAGTCGGGGGAAACATCAACATCCCATCAAAGTTACTAGTTACTCCGATATTTCTTCGATCATGTGATGAACTTACGTGATGTGAAGAAAATACGTCCTTTCTAATAAGATGAACGAATTATTTCATTCATACTTTTCAGGATTTCTGGGAAAACATGAAAAAATATTCAAATATATCACAGTAATTTGGATTCAGAATTCAAATTTTCTGTATATCTGCAGAAAAACCCTTTATAGGGCAACTTTATTTTTCAAAGAAAAATTGATTATTTTGGGCAAGTTATATTGAAACATAACAAAGTGAAGGATTCTAGCAACTTATGCTTTAAAAGTGTCATTGGTTTTTTTATTTTAGGTGTCACAAATACTAGCCACCAAACATCTGGTACTCTGAATATGTCACTTTATTTGGTGGCTATTATGGTAGCCACATAATAAAAATATATAATAACAAGCAGTTTGAAAAAAGTACAGAGCAAGTTGGAAAAGAGGTTTTATTTATATCGTAAAAAAACTAAAATCTAATTATTTTATTTATGAAAAGGTTGAAAACAACTTTGACATAATGCCACATTACAGGCTTCGCATACTAATCTTGAGCGTTTCACTTGTTTTTTCGTACTGCAAAACGCACATCGTCGATATTTTGGTCCTTGAATTGGTATGTGGGCTCCAACATTGGTAGTTCTTTGACGAGTTTCCACCGAAACTGCCCTCCCATCCACTTTCTTCAGTTTGTTTTTATTTATCACTACTGGTGTTCCTATTCGTTTTCTACCGAAGTAATTCGAAATAAGCTCGTTTGCCAGCCGCGACCTGAACTGAAGATGAGATATCGGTTTCTTGCCCTTTCCAATCATGGAAGTTTTGTACACAATAAAGGAATTTACAATGACTGCATCTATTAGATAAAAAAATATCTTCAACCACCAGCGACGAGATTTCCAGGAAATTGAATAGCAGGAATGGAGTTGGTCAAAAAGATCTACCCCACCCATGAAAGCATTATATTCTGCTATGGAATGAGGGCATTTCACATTTTCTCTCATGCCAATTCTATTAGTTCGTAGAACTTCTTTGGAAACAGATGGATCATGAAACGAGCTTATAATTACGACTGACTTTTTTCCCCTATCACGCCATTTCGACACAGATAAATCAGAGTCTACACTCATAGCAAAGTCACTGTCTCCTAATTTCATGGATTTTTCATCAGCCAAAAGTTCTCTAGGGTAATACTTTCGATTAGAACGGAATGTTCCACAAGCAAAGGTATCTTTTTCTATGAGTTTTTTCAGCAAGTTGAACGTCGAAAAAAAATTGTCGAAAAAAAGGCAGTAGCCCTTATTCAAATAATCTTCAGCCAGTGTTAGAACAGTCCGTTCGCCCAACGTGCCCTCGATGTCCTCTGAACCCTTTCCTTCATAAATTTTGAAAGAAAGCATGTAGCCTGATTTAGCGCAGGCCATTACCCAAATTTTGAATCCACGCTTGGTGGGCTTCATAGGCATGTACTGCTTCAGTGACGAACGTCCTTTGAAGCCCACCATGCTTTCATCGATGGAGAGTTGACGAGCCGGAGAAAACATTTCTTTGAATTTCTGGTTGAGGTGAGTCACCATAGGTTTGAGTTTATAAAGTTTATCGAAATTGGGATCACCTTTTTTTGGAGCATTTTCATTGTTATTGATATGTAGATACCGTAAAATTGTTAAAAAACGCTTTAGAGAAATGGTATTGGCTATTCTGGAAACACGCATATTTTGATCAGTTGACCAGTAAAGTCGAATGCTCGGTAAATTATGAAATCCCATGATTATCAAAAATCCAAAAAGGCTTTCATTTCTTCACTTGTAGTGTCGAATGTAACTCCACGTTGCTGTGCGTAAATGTGTGACTCGTTTACAATCCTCTGGATGATATCTTCTGACATGAAATTCAGAAATATTTCAGAGGGCGATTTTTCGTATAAGTCACCATTATCGCCGAAATTTTCATTGAATGAATAATTTTCATATTTTGTTGGCGCGTGTGCATTTTTACTCCATTGCATACTAAACGGTTTATTAGTCAATGGTTGATTGTTGGATTCATCAGTACGACCATTATTGTGAGAGTCCTCTATTTCACTGTCACTGTCTATATCAGTAGAATATCTCTGGTATATGAGTCGACGTCGTACTATAGATAATGGTGTGTTTTCTGAGTCCTCGGGAATATAATCCGGATCGTTTACAGAATCATCAGAGCCAAAGTCATCAAAAATTTTCAATTCTTTATTTGACCCTGAGGCTCTACTTCTTATGACCTTTTGTGGGCGCTCTTCATGAACTAGCTGATCGTCTGCATCACTATCGCCCCCAACATCAGAGTCGACGGCTTGTTCCTCCGATATGCCATCAATAAATCGTATAACTCTTCGGTGTCCAGTGTTTCCAAATCAACCAAACGGTACCGCTCCATTCTATAAAATAGAACAAAAATGTAATTGATTTTTCAGTTTATGTATAACAATAATTTTAACATTCAAACTGTTTTTTTTTTCATGATTAGACACGTAATGCTATCCTCAATATATTTCTCAAAATCTCTATTGCATTGAGAACAACTCCAAACACTGCATGTTACTTTTCAGTAACAGTATAATAAAATTTATTTTAGGTTATATCATACTCCAACTACTTTTAACTCTTATATCATCCAAGCCGTAAATTATTTTATTGATTTATGCATTATAATATGAAATCTAACTCTATTTGAGAATATAATAATACTTACATTGACAAGATTCTTGAAAACTTCCTCAAAAATTAGTAAAACTCTAGAGCACAACACGTTTTACCGACATTCACTACCAAGGAATAGAGGTTTGGTGGCTAGTCAAGTTGCCACTTGTCACTAAATCCCACTTTCACTACGCCTGTGGTACATGTGGCTCGCTATGAGCACACCAAACGTTCAGAGGAAGATATTTAAATTGTGTATGGCCGATAAAAAAGGGATCGATATTCACGTTTGTATACAAACTAAGTGGCCAGATTAGAAGCCACCAACACATAAAGGGTTAATTTTCAATAATCATTATATATTTGATTGAAGGCAAATATTTCATTCAATTGTTGAAATGGTTGGGTTTTAAGATGAGGTATTATGAAAAATATCGTAATATTACTTTTTCTTCTTAAATTGTATAAGTTAGCACATAGCCTAAAAACAGTAGTGTTAATGACGAACCTCTTCCACCACTCGACTTCGACCTTGAATGACGTCAGGCGATCTTGAGCTATGAACACGTCATATAATCTTCAAGGGCCTAAACGGCCTTGAGCTATGAGCACGTCATATACTCTTGAACACAGAATTGGAATAGTTTGAAATTTATGGCTGTATCTCTTCAAGAGTAAGGCGATGATTTAAATGAAAGACGCTTAATGGAAACGACAAGATATTTTTCAGAAAATGACGAATTTTATCTTATGAGGCATAAAGGTAGTTTTTCTGTACAGCTTCATCGATTCATCAGATAAATTGAATTATTGGAGTATCCCATAGAAAATGAATTTTTATGACAAACTGAATAAAAGACACGTTTCTGATGAGAATTATGATGAAGTGAAGCAGGTTTGAACAATATAAGATTATCATGGTTTCCGTGAATATACTGACAAACATTTGAAATCAGAAATCAGTTCTCTTACGGTGCGATATGTTGAAATTTCCCGAAATAGGAGTTTGAGTACATATAAATTGTACCCTGCTTATTATTTCACATCTCCAGGTCTTTCTTTGGATGCTATGTTGAAGTATACAGACATCGAGTTAGAATTATCGATTGATATAAATATGGTATATTTTTTCCAAAATGGTATACGCGGTGGTGTTAGTCACTGTTTGGAGAGACAGCACATTGCAATTCATCAGTTTCTTCTGAATTATAATCTCGAAAAACCTTCATCATGTACTCACAAGCAACGAATCTGGGTTCACTTGGTTAACCTCCGATGAAATGAGTCAGCTAGATATCGATAGTATTCCAGATAATAATCTTCAACGATACATCCTTCAAGAAGATGTGCACTACCCGATCGAATTGCATGATTTACATTCAGACTTTCCATTTTTGGTGAAAAGTATCATACCACCTGGTTCAAAGTCCAAAATACCTAAACTTATACCTAATTTGGATGATGTAAAAATATGTGGTTCATGATAGACATTCAGAACAGACGGCCCCTAATGGTTTGATAGTGATGAAATGTCATAGAAGACACCTATGAATAGCTGAAAATAAAAATATATCAAGCAAAAAGCTGAAATGAAATACAAGTAAAAATAGAACAATTGAACAAAAATTAAATAAAAATAAAGAAATGAAAAAAGAAAATAAAAATACGAAGTTAAGAGATTCCGAGCCACGTTAGTCCACGATGTTTCGATTGTTGGTATCTACGATCGTCTACGGGTGATGACTGGACTGATTCTGTCACTTTAGTTTCTGTTTTTGAACCTATGAACTTTGTTTCATATTTCTTTCATATTATCATTTCTGATTTCGCTTTGTTTTGTTATTTTTTTTTCACCATCGCATCTCAATTTCTGTAGTTTCTGAGGTTTTCAATACACGGTTCATTTCTGTGTTTGATAAACATTTATTTTCGTTTCTCTCATGCCAGTTTTCTTCTCTGATTTATCTGTGTCAGCGTATTTAGGAATATATTTTTCTGCAGCTTCGTTCATTTCGTTTATCCACTTTTAGTGATTCATCTCCTATCCTTCTTCTTGTTCAAAATCGTTACTTTTGTTTGTATATTTTGTCAGTCTGCTTTGCGGAGGTTCCATATTCTGAAGTATTTTTTTCCAAGATCCTCTATCGAGGATCCATGGGGGTCCGTACCTGTATTCCAGCTAAAATTTTTCCGTTGAATGTAATATGATACCTATTGCACTTCTCTGATTCAGATATGACACTAAGGTTGGTTCTTCGTTGTTCAGATATATTAAGTTGATTTCTTCTAGGGATTTCAAGATATTATTGCAGAATGAGTTGTCAACTTCACTGCCGAATGTTATTGAAAAACTGAATCCATTCTTGTTTTGAAATCATAGGTTCAGGTTCAACATATAGTGACACCATAGTTAGGGTACCGAAATTTTCCAATTGAACTGGTAAAACAAAAGACTTGAAGAATGAAGAAAAGAAGTTCTTTGATTTTTAATCGAGATAAAGAGTCAGGTAACTGGGAACTTCATAAAATTACTTTATCGGCATACAACAAGGAAATCAGAAAAGCAAGTTCTCTGAGAGTATCTCTGATTTACTTTGCAGCACAAGAACTCACAAGATTCTCTCTAAAGAGCCGACTGCTAAAATCGGGTCGATGAAACGACCCGATGGAACAATCACGACCTCTAGAAAAGAAACGTTAGAGCTTTCAATAGAAAATCACTTTCCTGATAGTCTGACTCTTGTTAACAACAGACCTCCCCTCTTTGAGGTTGCTAAACGCTAGTACTTCAAATCTCCTGGTGATTTGAAGCTCTTCTTTAAAACGGACTGAAAATAAGTTCAGCCATTCTCATAAAATTGTATAGAGCTAGTCTAGCGTGGAACTATACCATGTGACACGGAACCAATTCACACCCCTGTATCTTCGTTTTATATGGATGTTCAAATTTGGTACTTCAATTTGATGTTATGAATGTACAATTCACTATCAAATATGACACCTCCAATTTGACCGGAAACGCATCGTATTTTCATATTTCAAATGGAGAATATGTATTCTGTTTTTTTTCAATTACGACTTGGTATAGAATCACCTTCCCAATGATATGTTCAATCATACTTCCAATTCACAATCTTCCGATATGATTGGTATTTCATTTAAAAAAATACTTTTTGTATTCCCCTCGTAATGGAACATTTTCATGGAAATATGCTATGGAAGATTGAACAATATCATGTAAGTAACAATAATTTATGGCCGAACTTTTTACACAATGAGTTTTATGCAGACTAACTATTTTTACAATTTTAGTTTTTTTCCATTTTTCAACATCAATACACTCATTTCGTTTAAATGCTATCTTAGGAATTTTTAAAGTTGGTTAGAAACTCCAATACATATTGAAATACAAAACATGAAAAAATCTTCATATTTTTGTTTCCTATTTATTTTTTATGAAGATAATTTTTATGCTATACCTACATTTGTATTGAATCTTTCAACTTCATCTCAATTGGCTATCATATAGAATTTTTTCTATAGGCTTGGTATAATTTTTAAAACTGCATAATAGAACGCAACATAATATTTATTTCGATAATTTTTCTACAAAATAGTAGACATTTGGAACATGTATAGTTTTGTATCTCAATTCAAAAGAAATTAAAAACTCATGGCAGATTCATTTGATCTAATTATTCAAAATGTTGCTTTTTAACGTCAATGCATTTTTGTATTTTCGGAGCATGCCCGCATAACATTCACTAGTTGAGGCGAAGTAATTTAGTTGATGGCGCTTCTTACCCTGTCTTCAAGTTCCTCGCGATTTTCAGGTCTTCAATGAGCACAAACTCTATTCTTCAAGTGAACCCAAACAAAAAAATCCATTGGCGTGAGGTCTGGTGGCCTTGGTGGCCAACGAACTGGATCATGAGTACCAATCCATTTGTCGTTGAAGGTTCTAGTAAGATGCCCTCGGAATACGTTCGAATTATGTGAAGATGCTCCATCTTGTTGAAAATACATAACACGACGTGTTGATAAGGGAATGTCTTCAATAAAATTTTGGTAAAATTTGTAGGTACCGTTCACCTGGTGAAGCTCCATCAAAAATGATTGGTCCCACTATTCTGGTTTCAAAAATTCCTAGTCAAACATTGACTCCGAATCTTTCCTGGTGTCTTCCTTCTCTGAACACATGCAGATTTTCTTGTGAATAACAATATACATTATTTCTTTGAAATGACCATTGTTTGTAAAGCGTGATTCATCACTGTATGGAATATTGTAATGGGAATTTGGATTTTCTGCTTCTTTTCATATAACCCAGTTACAATATACAATCCTTCTTCTAACCTCGGCCTAATATTCGATCTGCTTCAATGATATATTTGGATCAACTTTTGCTGGAACAGTGATCTCCGTATCTTCTCTTACAATAACACATTTCCCATCATGATTAGTTCGTTCTGTCCTGAACTGTGATACCAATATTGCAAAATAGTTGCTACTACTCGGAAATTAATGGTTTACGGATTTGTTGCTCTTTGGTTGACATTCCTGATTTCAACCTGATTCATGTACTTTTGGTTGAATTTGGGCATGAGATTTCATAGAGATGATCGAGGTTACATGATGCAATATTCATCTCATTTTGTGGCGAAAATTTATTTGTTTACGTTTGCGTGGATGCTCCTCAGTTCAACAAATTTAATTCCATAGCCAACTAACATGAAGTTGAAAGGTTCAATACAAATGTAGGTATAGCATAAAAATTATCTCCATAAAAAATAAATAGGAAACGAAAATATGAAGATTTTTTCATGTTTTGTATTTTAATATGTATTGGAGTTTCTAACCAACTGCATAAAACTTATTGTGTAAAAAGTTTGGCCATGAATTAATGTTACTCACACAGTATTGTTCAATCTTTTTTGAAATATGAAAATTGGATGCGCTTCTGGTCAAACCGAAAGTGTTATATTTTGTTTGATACTTGCTATCAAACATTCATAACACCAAATCGAAGAACCTCATATGAAGCATCCATGTGAAATAACAACGAAGATATAGGGGGGTGAATTGATTCCGAGTCACCCGGTATATCACACATTTGGGAAGCATCAAGGGTGGTATATATACCTGCAGTGTGTTGAAAAGACATACAACCCAAATCGGTACGACCAATCAGCCTTACATCCTTCCTTTTGAAAGGAGTTGAGATGATACTGGACCGTCACATCAGGAAGGAGGCTTTACATGCAGCCCCCCTCAATAACCACCAGTATGCATATCAGACCGGCAAATCGACAGATTTAGCATTGAATTTTCCAATCTCTGGACAACAAGGAGATTACGTTTGCTTTATTTTTCGATATTGAAGAAGCATTTGACAATGCACTACCAAAATCTATAGGATCATCCCTGGCTGGCTCTATGTCATGCTGGTAAATAGAACTGCAACTACGCCTCTTCAAGATGAGGCCATTAGGTTCATGGTCACCAGGGGTTGCCCTCAAGGTGGGGTGATATCTTCCCTTCTGTGGTCGCTCTTGATGGATAGCATGCTTGATGACCTCGACACAAGAGAAGTAGATCTGAAAGCTCAAGTCATCTCGTCAAGGTCCACGTCGGGAACGGTATCTTGTAATATCCTTTGAAGTATGATAGAAATTGTTCACACTTGGTGCCAGAGGGAGCAGATATCTATCAACCCCTCCTTCACAAAGAGGAGAAAATTGGATGATTTCAAAAACAACACCTGACGATTTGATCTCCACAAACTTTGTGGAGTTTGTGTAGATCAAATCGTTAGGTGTAGTTTTTGAAATTACTATGGATCTTCATCAAGTAACGGCCGAATCAATAAAAAAATTGGATAAATTTACGCTAGATGGACTGCATATAGACTAAACAGTACAGTTCTCGAGTAGAGAGGACTGAATCCTCCAATGGAAGGAAATATTGAGAGCAGATAGTTGTTGGTTCACAGATGAATCGAAAACACCTTCAGTTTGTGGTGCAGGTGTTTTCAGTCGCAGATCCAGGACAGAGATATCAACTTGCCTAGAGACCTATACGACTGTATTTCAAGCGACAATTCATGTTATTGAATTTTGTGCGAAGAAATTGATAGAATCCAACCTCATGCACAAGTTATTCAAAATATTTTCGGACAGTCGAGTGGCATTGAAAGCTCTTGGCTCCTACTGAGCAACGTCTGAAGTGGTGGAAAATTGCTGAAAACCATTCTCCTCAATTAGAAAACTCAATAAATTGTCTCTGGTCTGAATTCCTGGCCATACTGGTCTGGAAAGCAATGAGGCTGCTGACTCCCTCGCAGAGGAGGATGCTGCTCATTGCTCATTGGACCAGAACCTGTCATTAGCATCACTTCAGGCTTTGCCACTCAAACTTCGAACACCTGGATGGCAGATAAATTCATCAACAAAATTCTAATCCTTCCTTCAAGTTATCGGATGTTGAATAGTTGTATTATTTATTCCGTTTTTTATCACTCTTAGAACATCTGCTTCATCAACTTCGAAAGAATTTTTATCCTTCATTGTTGTCATTGTTGAACCAACCAATTCTAACACACATTCCACTAAATACTGCCTGTATAATTTTCTATAGTACCTATATCTTGGAGATTATTTCTATACTGCGGTTTTTCTATAGTTCCTCCAACTGTAATTGGTATTTCAATTGGTGGAATTATTTTTCTATGAGCTATTTGAGTATCAATCTCTGTCGTTTTGTCCTATTTTGAGAAAGTGTCATTTCCATCATTACCCCCACCAGGTTCAAGTGGTCTACCTCGAATACAAGGATGTTGAGGAAAATTATCTCTCACAGACTGTGCTTGAGAGCAATAAATTTGCCCAATTCAGGTCCTATGCGCAGTCTCTACCATTATTCCGAACCCAAGCAGAAATCAAAGATGGTGGAAATAGCTGAACTGCTGGCTCAACAGCTGGACTTGGCAGAGTGACTCTTTCTCTTTGACGCCTATCTTCATCTTTCGTCGAAAAACATGGGCCCGTGTTCGTAAGTGGAACGTTTCTTTCAAGGGATAACTTGATCCTTAACACATCCAAACCTCTTTTGTGAATTAAAGATATCTCATTGAACGGAAGTTATTTATTGTGGAGGAAAATCAGTGAAAACAACGAGTTACTGATAAATAGTACATTTGTCTTTGTGAAAAATTCTTTGATTTTACGCAGTAACTTACTGGGGTGAACTGAAAAGTTGGCCCTTTCTGCACCTGTATAAAGTTCTTCATAATTTCCATATTTTTTCAGATTGTGGACGGTGAAATAACCAAAAAATGGACAATAAAAAAATTATATTTTGTTTTTCCATGGTAATTTTAGTTAGGTTCAAGTTGAATGAAATGAAAAAAACTTGTTGATTTCAAATTATCTTCAAGTCGTTCAAACATATGACAGAAAATTCGCATGTTGATTTTGAAGCTCTTCAGTGAATGTTTTCCTAATTTAAAAGAATGAAATAAAAAAAAGGAATATAGGAGTGCATATTTATTTTGATTGTAACACACGGTATACTGCCCACTTGGGGTAATACATATTCCTTCAATCTATTGATTTTCTAGTCATACGTAGCATAATAAATATTACTGGAGTTTCTTTCCCAACACCAAATTATTATTTTTAACACCTCGACATGTGTTTCGATCACCAAGTGATCATCTCCAAAGAGGAAGATTAAAACTAGAAACTAACGCGAAACTAACCCAATTTTTCTATATAGATATCCCATACAGATAAAGCATTTAGGTGTCCCACCAATACAGGTATACCAACCTAAATTAATGTTACAATTTTGCCTTATCTATTATTTAATAATATATATTTACCTGTTATAGCTGTATATGAAACAATTTTCAGCTATATAAAAAAAAATTTCACAATATTACCTATCTAAATATATTTTTGCAATGTGTCCTTATGGTAGTAATCAGTAACCCCAACAATATTATTTTAACAAGATATATATAGTTTGCTCTTTGGTATAGTTCCGTCATCGTTATTCATAATATTATTGTGTTTACTTATTTCCACACTCTCATAGGCATCTAGTTGCCTGTTGTTGTTAACTTGTCTAAATATGGAATGATTTTGTTGCAAAATATGATAGGCGACTGCTAATTTTTCAGGTCTTCCATATTTCAAGGGTGCCATGTGTTCCTTATAACTTACTTTGATAGATCATTTTGTCTGTCTATAATATTTTGCATCGCAGTCCTTACATTCAATTTCGTAAATTCCAGACTTTTCCGAATTCTTGACTTTGTCTTTTGGACTTCCCAAAAGGCTTTGCAGTGTATGACATGTTTTAAAAACCACCTTCATAGCTAGTTTCTTGAAAATATTTCCAAAGTTCCTCGTATATTGGTGGTATGAAACTGAGATGTATTGTATTTTTTGAAAGTCGAGATTTCGTTCAATTTCAATCGACTTTCAGAAAGGACAAAAACCAAGATAAATACATCTCATTTCCATACCACCAATATACGATGAACTTTGGAAATATTATCAAGGAACTAGGTATGAAGGTGGTTTTTAAAACAAGTCATACACTACAGAGCCTTTTGGGAAGGCCAAAAGACAAAGTCGAGAATTCGGAAAAGTCTGGAATTTACGAAATTGAATGTAAGGACTGCGATGCAAAATATTATGGACAGAAAAAAGATCTATCAAAGTAAGATATAAGGAACACATAGCACACTTGAAATATGGAAGACCTGAAAAATCAGCAGTCGCCTATCATATTTTGCAACAAAACCATTCCATATTTAGACAAGTTAACAACAACAGGCAACTAGATGCCTATGAGAGTGTGGAAATAAGTAAACACAATAATATTATGAATAACGATGACGGACCTATACCAAAGAGCATACTATATATATCTTGTTAAAATAATATTGTTGGGGTAACTGATTACTACATAAGGACACATTGCAGAAATAAATTTAGATAGGCAATATTGTGAAATTAATGTTTTCTATATAGCTGAAAAATAGTTTTATATACAGCTATAACAGTTGAACATATATTGTAAAATAATAAATAAGGCAAAATTGTAAAATTAATAAAGGCTGATATACCTGTATGGGTGGTACACCTGGATGGTTTACCTGTATAGGATATCTATATAGGGTTAGCTTCGCATTATTTTCTAGTTTTAATCTTTCCTTTGAAGATGATCACTTGGTGATTGAAACACGTGTCGAGGTGTTAAAAATAACGATTTGGTATTGTGAAAGAAACTCCAGTAATATTCATTACTATACCAAAGTTTCCAAACAGTGCATCATCAATACGTAGCATGTAGAAATAATTATTAAAATAGTACAATCATCCCATGTATTCATTTTGAATATGAGTTAAGACATTTATTGAATGCCGTTGTATTTTTCCCATCTTCAAAAATGAAAAACCTGAAGTAATTATCAATGAATGTGATTTATTAAAAGTCTTTGAACCATCTCATAATAATACTCCGATAGATAAATGAACAAATATCATTTCTATATCTGAAAATAAAGTGTAAGTTGAAGTAAACCACTGTCAATCTGAAAGCGATCCCTTCATGTCTCAGGGCTATAAATTTATAGTAGTTATATGAAAAAATCTAAATTATATTCTCGCAAGAAAAATGGACACTTTTCTGTATATGAGATCGTTCAGCCGGGGATACTATTTTTTAATGTAATTTGGTAGCGCCAGAGTTGCTACCACCGGATCAGAGAAATTTGTAATCCGCTATGATCACATGGATCCAGAATTAGTGATTGGCTTGGTCAACTAGCAAATTTTGCACTTTCCCACCTTTCTGAACAGACGGCTGGGTTACGTCACCGATTATGTTTTCAGAGTGTGATCTCGGTCACGACTTGAATGCATGGTCTTACAAGGGTTTCAGAAAATTGAATGATATCAGCTGTGTCCCCACAAACTAACCTTATTGATAAAAATAAATAATGCGGAATAGTTGGATTAACAATTGATGGAAATAAGTATAATAAAAATAATGACTAAAATTAAAACCTTATCATAGCAATATTGATACTCTTACTTCATTTTTGATTAACTGAATAATATTATAAACGTGGGCAATTTGAATAAAAAAATATATAAATATAACCGTGTGAAATATACGGCAAAACTAATTTAAAATAAAGTCACAATATTATTCCTCTTACATTCCAATTATTATCACTCAGGACAGAAGTATGCCTCACTTAATTTCTAATAGATTTGCTTTAAAAATAAAATGAAATTAATCTATGGGAAATCATTACGCTACGCTATAACCAAATAATGTAGGCCAAGTATGACAAAAACCACTGTACTCAAACTGTCCCAAACATTACTAGTGTAATGTTTCGTCCTGTATATGTTGTTTTAGATTATTGTATGTCAAGTAGACTGTGAGTTGTCACTTTGCAGATTTAACAGAGATTGTTCAAAATAAACAAATGTTGAAAACTACTTCCACAATTTCAATTAATATTCCAACACGAATATTACATTTGGCGACGAGAATAACAACCCACGTCCGTAATGGAAAACATCAATTTGAATTTTGTATCATTTGATACTAAATCCGATATAATCAATATTGGAACCAGATGGGAAAGATGGATCAATCGTTTTGAGATCTTCAGGCAATGAACATTACCAAAAAATCACGATAAACAGCTATGTTACTGCATTACATTGGAGATGATGCATATGATTTGTATACATCCTTACCAGATCCACCATCTTCATCTTCCGATAATGAGTATGACAAAGCAAAATTGAAATTATCCAATTACTTCAAACCCAAAATCAATGTTGAGTTTGAAATATATAACTTCAGACAAGCTAAACAGTTACATGGAGAAACCTTGTATCAATACTACGCTCGCTTGCTGAAATTATCTAAGAACTGTAATTTTGATGACCATAAGAAAGAAATCAAGTCTCAAATTATCCTGGGTACTAACTCCACCCAGATTAGGCGAATTGCATCATCTGAACAATTAACACTAGAAGAGCTTTTAGCAAAAGGCAAAACATTTGAAGCTACTGATCATCAACTTATGGCTATTGAACAGAAAGAAACAGCAAATTTTTCAAAAACCAGCAAAGAAAGCAGAAAGAATAGAAAAGATAATGGCTATTTCAAGCACAATAAACGAGAAAAGTCAAAATATCAAACTAGAAATTTTGAATCTGTCAAAGAAAATGAAACGGAGAAAATTTGCAGAAATTGTGGCAATAACTGGCATAATCAAGATCCCAAGTTGACATGCCCAGCGAAAAATCCACAATGTAGAGGATACGGGAAAAAAGGACATTTTCAAAAAGTTTGCATTACTACTGGAATGATGAAAATTCCTTCCAAACAACAAACAAGGGCTATAATGTATAATCAACCAGAAATTGAACATATGAAAGATAATGAATCATCGTCAGGAGAAGCATTCAGAATAATTCAAACAATAAGTACAGTTTCGAATAGGTCTATCAAAGTCCAGATTCTACTAAATGGTAAAACAACGAAATTTATTGTCGATACAGGAGCAACTGTAAATATTATGAGTTCCGAAACAGTTAGAAAATTAGCAGAAAACAAGAACATTTTACCAACAAACCAGCAAATATTTCCATACAACTCAAAAACTCATTTGCCAGTAGATGGAAAATTACCCGTCGTACTTGAATATAACAATAATAAGAAATTTCGAACTGAAATTTTCATCATAAAAGGTAGAAGTGAGTCATTACTGAGTTGCGAAGCTGCTATGAATCTAAACATTCTACAATTGATTAGAAGCACAAATTGTTACACAATCGAAAGTTTCGAAGAGAAATTTCCCGCCGTGTTTAAAGGAGTAGGAAAGTTGGAGAACTTCCAAGTGCATCTTCATATCGATAAATCTGTTCAACCAGTAGCACAAAAACATCGGAGAATACCATATCATGTGAGGGAAAAAGTAAAAGCTGAACTGGGCAGACTACAAGCAGCCGATATTATCGAACCTGCCATTGGACCAACTCCATGGGTATCACCTATTGTTATCGTTCCTAAACCAAGTAGAGATACCATTAGAATATGTGTGGATATGCGAGCTCCCAATCAAGCCATCAAACGAGAACGTCACTTAACACCAACAATCGATGATATTATATTGGCTCTCAATGGTGCTACTGTATTTAGCAAAATAGACCTCTATGATGGATGTCATCAGTTTGAATCAAGAATGGTGACTACTTTTTCAACACTTGTTGGTTTGTTCAGATATAAACGCCTTAGCTTTGGTGTGAATGCTGCAGCTGAAATTTTCCAAAATATCATTCGTCAAACTCTAATAAACATTAAAGGAGTGTTGAATGTCAGTGATGAAATTTTAATTTTTGGAAAGAATTAACAGGATCATGATGATACTTTGAACAAAGATTTCCAACGTTTGAATGAATCTGGTTTGACAGTCAATAAAGCGAAATGTCTATTGAATCAAAAAAATCTAGTTTTTTTTTGGATACGTATTTTCTCATGAAGGAATTAAACCATATCCAGCAAAAGTAGCAGCGTTCAAAAACTTAGAAGCCCCGAAAAATGCATCTGAAGTAAGAAGTCTTTTGGGTATGATTAATTATGTTGGGAGATTCATTTCGAATTTAGCAAGTACCACCAAACATTTGCGAACATTGATCTTGAAAAATACATGTTGGACGTGGACAAAAAAACATCAAGATACATTTGAATTCTTGAAAAGTCAGCTGAGTGAAGAATGCCATCTTGCATATTTTGATATTTACAAAGAAATTCACTTGTACGTCGACGCTGGTCCTTGTGGAGTAGGAGCTATCATCGCACAAGAAGATAATGAAAATCCTGAAGTTGTTGCATACGCCAGCAGATCACTATCTCAAACAGAGGAGCGATATAGTCAGATTAAGAAGGAAATGGTTGCCATAACTTGGGCAATCGAACATTTCCACATTTACATATATGGTAGTGTATTCAATCTCTATTCAGTAATTTGCAAACAAAAATATGTAAATAAATTTACCCCACCATATAATCCCAATCCATATATTGTTGAGAAAATTAGTGTTACAAAGGTAACTGCGTCAAGGCTAGATAAAAAGATAACAAGAAATGCTTCTCACTTCAAAAAGATTGTAAAATCTGATCACATGAATCCTGTATTAGATGTTACACCTGAATACGATGAAGATTTTCATGATTATAGGAAATTAGATGGAGAAATAGAGTCAGAAGAAGATACACCAATTCAAGAAATTGTTGAAGCCGAAGTTCATGAACCTCCTAGAAGACAACAACACCAATTCAAGAAATTGTTGAAGCCGAAGTTCATGAATCTCCTAGAAGACAACAACCACATAGGAAAGCTAAACACACAAATTATCCTTCTATATAAATGTGATAAAATTGAAGTTAGGGAGGAAATGTAATATTTCGTCCTGTACATGTTGTTTCAGATTATTGTATTTCAAGTAGACTGTGAGTTGTCACTTTGCAGATTTAACAGAGATTGTTCAAAATAAACAAATATTGAAAACTACTTCCACAATTTCAACTAATATTCCAACACGAATATTACAAGTAGGAAGCCAAACTGTAACCTTGAATCCACTAGCCGGATGAACCCTGACTGAGTACCAATACCGAAATCACTTTGCGAAACAGTGACTTGAAATATCTCGTATTCCAATGTACTTTGAGGATTTCTCCACACTGTGTAGGAAATACAACTGACCTACTTCTGAATTCGTACGCGACCCTTTTTTTATGCATCAAATCAAACAGCCAAATGAAAAGCTACTAACACCCAAATACCGAGATCACTTCACGAAACAGTGACTTGAAATATCTCGTATCTCAAGTTACTCATGAATTTCCCCAGGAACCTCACCCGGGGTCCAACCAATCCGGGAGGAGCCCGCGCACGACTGACTTGATTCTTTTTGTCTTTCCAAAATTTTTTAGTAACCATCCCCTTAGGGGGTTGTAAGTTACCATCTCCCAAGATAGACAGCAAAAATCATGGACAGGTTTCCGCTAGATGTCACTGCAATAGCTATTTTGATATTTTCTATTTCGAATGTTAGTAGATGATTTCGTTCATTTTCATATCGGTACTTGAAATAAACAATTTTTTTGTCTCGTCAAACCCGACCTCTCAGAAAATAAATTTTATTCATTTATTAGATACTTACTAGTTTCTCTTGACACTTATTTTTATGGGGTCCACAGTGAATGATTTTTGAACCTTTTGAATAACGAGGTTGATTGTTTATCAAATTTCAAAACACAATAGGAGTTAATTTCAACGTTTTTTTTTGAATACATTCGCCCTAGTTGACTTCGAAATCGTTACTGAAAGCTGATGGAGGTTTTCTCCTTCTACGATTCTTCTGGTATTTACTATTCTACGAAAAATAATACGACTATAACTTATGATTCGTTACAAAGTTATTATCAATGACTATTGTTATTATTCAAAATACCTTTCTTCGATACATCTCATAGCATTATCCAAACTAATAACAAATATTATTTTAGAATTTGGAAAAAAAGACACTTCTTATATTCAAAGAAATACATATTATTCATGAGTATGATTGAACAAAAATCGACCAATGTCTCAGTATTATTTCAACTAATGAAAGTATGTTGAACATTTTTTTTTCATCTGAAAATAATTAATGATCGGTATGTATTGATAAAAAACTTTCAATATATTCCACAGCATTATTCAAGTAGATAACTTATGAAATGAATATTCATGTCTACCTATTTATATTTGAAAATAACACACCAAACACTTCTAACTACCTCCCATTCCCACCCCTCCTCATTCGAATCATATAAAATAGGATGCATTCCCAATATTTACCAACTTGTTCAATCATCATGGATCAAGTAACACCAGTTATGCAGGAATTCGATTCAACAAGTGTACCACATTTCACTCCTTCTGAGGATTGATCATATAGGGAGACTGAAGTGGAAATTATTAGTCAAACGTGCCCGGATGATGAATTCAATGGGTATTCAGATACTACTATAGATCTGAACGAGGAGGGCGATTTTCAATCAGACAAGAACGAGTTTAGTCAATTTGATGATCCAAACGATCAAAATGTAGACTTTGGGGTGATGCACTAAATTTTTCATTATTCATTATGGAGCCGTATTTGAATGTGAATGGAGCAAATCAATTCGTCCTACCCCCAGAATTGATCATACTGGTTGATTCTCCGGAGCATGAAATGATCATTATTGATGATGATGATGATTTGGATTGTTAGGTTAGGTTATTTGTCTCTGAGTGCACATGTTTTGGTTGATGAATACGGAATACTGCATGGTTTGGGGTACTATTCAACCTCACTTTATATAATTTTTTTGATAATTCACCATTTGTATCACTCCTTGATTGAAGAAAAAATTCAGACGCTCAGTGCCTACCACTTATGGATTTTGTAGACGCGAATCACATGCCACTAATATTCGAGACGTGAATTTGTCCAGCCTAACACCAACCAATTTCGTCACACTCACAGATGCAGCTCATGATGACACGTTCAGTGTCTGAAATATTCAATGATTCAGTGTTTGAATCATATCCATCTGTCGAGTTTACTTCATTTACTTGGACTAGGTCATGAATTGGAATTATTTCATCAGAAATAGGAAATATAGCTGAACCTGTGGAAAATGAGTTTTCATCTACATTGCTCATCTCTCAACACCCGCTAAAAAACTGGTGAAGATGAGACTGAATCAAAGTGTTATTAATGAGGTATGGTGTGAGATTGGTTGAAATTATTATAGTAATGAAAACAATAATAAGGGTCATAATTTTCATTTATCATCATGGAATTGAACATATGAAATATATTGGGGTTCTACTCTGGCAAATGAAAAGGATATAGTTGCATATAATGCATGGATCCAATGCAGTTTGTCAGCGGTCTGTCGCACGCCTCGCATCATGTTCAGCTTATTTTCATCACATGTGTCACATCTGGTGGCACATGCTCGGAAAAAAATTATAGCGTCTTTTCCTGAAATATGAACATATACAGTCCTTTTTTTGGAAAAGAAAGTTCTTGGCTTTTTACTACTCCATCTTGGTACAAAAAATATGGAAATCTCCCAAAGAAAATAAGGAAGTAATTGATTTGAAAATAAGTAACTCTATACATAGATGTGTAGATCATGCAAAGAAGCAACTTTCAGACACAAACTGGAAGAAAGCTTTCACGAAACAACTACTTTCATGTAAACATTGAATTACAGGAAAGAAAAAAATTCTTTCGAAACAAATACTTTTATATGAACATTGAATTATACAGAAGATACTTTTCTCTACTCAGTTTGTATTCCAAACAACATGGAGTAGTTGAAAGCCAAAAACTTTCTTTCCCAAAAATTAATCACTCCTAAAAATATAATCCCTCACAATTTATATATAGTCCTGTTTCTCACGCATAATATCATCAAAAATAAATAATGAATCTAATGATTTAAGTATTTCAGCTGAATCATTGAAGCTTATACTTCACGTGAGTACTCACATTTGGGTTGATAGAGAGACTTTGAATGAAGATGAATATCGTAATCCCATCCCGTAATCTCGAAGGTCCAAAAATTAGGCCTTGAAGTGATAGTAGGAGTAAAAATCCGTGACGCTGTTTAACACCATTTTCACCTTTCACTTTTTCGTCGATATTATCAATGGTTTTGCTCAACAATGCGCATTATAGACCGGTGATAACTATATGAGCGGATTTTTCAGAATAACGAGCCGATGCAGATGTACTGATTTCCATAATAATTTCCCAATTGAATTACAACCTAGTTGTTAATATTGCGTTTCTGGCACGAAATTACAGCGTTTATCAGCGTTAGGTATTTTAGCTGTTGTTACAGCTGGCATAACAAAAATAGTTCAAACAGCAAGAGCAGGCAAGAAGCAATAGATTGAGGCAAACCGTCCTTATGAATACATAGAGACAATTGCTCTTAGTGAAAATGGATCTACTTGAATCCTTATCGTAAAGGATTGGGGTGTATCTGAAGAATAAAAAAAATCAGAATACTTATAGATTTGCTACCTCGAGAGCTCTTTCCAACATCGACTAATACCAATGCAAGACCGAAAAAGCATCTAAACAGTGAGTCATTCATTTATCGCCTATTTGAGATTTCGCACTTCACAAAAATGAGTAAAAAACAACTCACCAATATGCCAAAAGTGAAGTTAATTGGGTGTGCAACAAATGAAATTGCATTTTTATGGAATAATTCACCACAAAGTCTACAAAATGATTAGATATATTGAAGTATCATGGCAGTAGTGCAAATGACAGTAATTTCGATATGAATGATGGTCCACCTTCGAGAAAAATCACATGATGAATGAAATTCACAGATCCTTCGAATTTGATATTGATGTAGAGCCGGATATAAACTCATCAAGGAACCACAAAATATTATCTATGTGCCTGGCGGTTGTCAGTACCGCGACAATATCACTCTACGCATTTTAGATGATGATGGTGATCTGATCAATTTCAATTGTGAAAAAGTAATAGTCAAATTGGAATGGAGGAAGCAAAACACTCACTTTTTCTCATATATTGATTCACAATATCGACAACTGTCATTCGTGTATCATAAAAATTAGTAACAGAAGTACCGATAAGCTTAGTCGCAAAAGTAAGGCAGCTTTAACATATGTACAGTACACAAACATTCCCTATCGGCTTAATGCATCTAGTGAAGTCTATAATCACGTGCATTTGGAGAAGAGAAAATCTGAAACTCGATACATTTCACATGTGTCTTTCAAACGGTCAAAATATAAAATGAGCGCTAGTTGCCTAAACTTTCCCAAATTCATTGGATTGTAGATGCGATTTGAAAAATAGGTATCCATACTATCTCCAGACCTCTTTTTATTGTATATCAACGACTCATTGGAAAAAACGAAAAATCCAATATATTACTTTGCTGACGATAGCACACTTGTATCGTCATTTCATTTAGATTTTAGGATATCGGCTGCGGATGCACATCTTCACCGACAGCATATCTTAATAAGGATCTGAAAGTGATTTTGAATTGAGATAGAAATAATCAGGTTCCATTCAATGCCACAAAAACCCAGGCATCGGGTTTCTCCAAAAAGATGAATGTCTCCGAAACGGATATAATATTGTTAGGACAGACATTTTCGCTTTCTGCTTCGATAAGTTTGTTGGAGGTTGAAATGGACACCAATATGCTTGGCATAATCAGGTCGTTCGAATCGCGAAGGCTGCTTCTGGACTAGAGGCCCTATCCGGGAAGCCAATATATGGCCTTATGGATGAAATTGCCGGACTCCTGGTCAGAAATGAGTCGAGTGAGGGAAACTGAAACTACCCAAAAACCTTTGCGAAACATGCAACCCTGAACCAGCTTACCCAAGCTAAGGCGTAAGGAATCGTGCCGACAGCTGAATGGCCGCAAGGTGATATGCGGTTACGAACGATCCCCTTGGGAAACTGGGCGAAACCTCATTGTAATCAGCCTTCCTCTGGTGATGCGGGGCTCTGCGAGAGGTGACCAACCCTTCCCTTGCTGCTCGTGGGAACACACATATGAAACAAATGAACAGACATAACAAAAACCAATCCCGAAGCTGAACAGAAGTGCTCACCTCAATCTATGGCGGTGGCTAGGGATGAACAGAAATGTTCACCCCAATCTACCTTTCGAAATGATGCTGGACATAGCAGATCACCTCGTGATGTAATACAATGCGGCGCATTTGCGGCGCCGAGGCCAAAAGAAGGAAGAGATCGGAAGAAGTAGGAGTGGCAGCAACTATAAGTGCACCCTCCTTCCCCACTGCACCACTAACAGCAAGGGCACTTCCTGCGGCAGGCGCCAAGATCTCCGCCTCGATTAAAGCAAGGAACCTGCTGCCCTCGAAGGAAAGCGCCCTCACTTAAGCACCTCCATTAGATGAACCACAGGAAGGATGAGGAAGCTGTGCAACGACAGTAATATCGCTGCACCTTCCAAAACCTTCGCGGAGGCCGCCGTGAGATACCCCAATGTTGCCACAGAGAGTGTATGTTCGGCGAGTCTCAGCCTAGTCCTGCCGATATAAAGGAGATGTTTCACAGTGACCTGTCCGCCTTCCTGGAAAGGAAAGTATAGACGACCTAGGAGGACTTCTTCTCGGGAGGATGTACAATGGGTCACATGTGGCCTAAGTGCTGTGTGTATTTTTTTTGGTAGCTTGGAAGCAGACTGACTTGTCCATTCAGTCCAAGTCTCCAGAAAATACTGCAGCCTTTTGGGCTTATTGCGTTAATTCTTCCATCTTCTCATGACACCCATTCCATCAGTATCGTTTCCTGTACTAGTTTGTATAGGTTCCGTGTTGGATGTTCGTCATATTCTTCTGGACGTGATTTCGTACGTCCATATATTGTATGCCTTCTGTGATTCAGTGCCTCACATTCGCATAAGAAGTGTAGAGCTGTTTCTATTCCTTCGTTGCATAATCTGCAGCTGGGGTCTCTGTTGTACAGCCCCATTTTATTCAGGTGTCCTCTAAGCGGTCAATGACCGCTTGTAGCCCTGTAATTATTCTTAGCCAATCCCTACTATATTGAAGTAGTTCTTCGATTCTTTTCTTGGACGGTTCCCTAATGAAGGTTCTACTGTGTTCGTTGCCAGGTACTTTTGTCCAGTACTCTGTGTGCTTCTTATTGGTCCATGTCCCAATCTGTGTTCTTACCAATGATTTTGGTACCCCCAGAGCTGATTCAGGACCTATATATGAAGTTGATGATCCGCGTCTTGCGCAATAATCAGCTTCATCATGACCTGTGATTCCTGAATGCCCTGGCACCCAGTACAAAGTTAATTTGTTCCTGTTTGCAGTTTTATTCAGTTCTTCATGGCATTTTCAGACCAGTTTTGATGTCACCTTCGGGTTTGTCTCTTGCTGTCTATAAAAATATTGATCCGCTCATTTCTTTGAGGTCTCAATTCAATAAGCCTTGCACACTGCAAGATAGCGTACACTTCTGCCTGAAAGATATATGTGTATAGTCCTAGCGGATAGCTGTAGTTTAAATTCCTATCCGCTTGGTATATTTCAGCTCCCGTTCCATGTTTGGTTTTCGATCCATCTGTATACCAGGTGTTTTTTCAAAATACGTTTTCAGGATAACTAATGGTCTTTCACTCTTTCCGGCTCATAATTTTGGCCGTGAAGTTTGTGTTGAAGGTGTCCTTCGGTGTCATGTGGTCTGTGCACATATTCAATATGTGCTCCTCCACTTGTTCCAAAATTTCTGTTCGGTCCGATCTTTTATAGTCCGGTGAGATTCCCAGTCTAAATTGGCCCATCCTGGCCTCCCCCATTATCACAAGGTGTAAATGAGGTAGATTCAGGAGTGTCTCCAATGCAGCTGTTGGGGTAGTTCTCATTGCTCCCGTCATTCCCAAACATGCTTTGTCTTTGCACCTTGCCTATTTTGTTGATGCCAGTCGCCTGCTTCATCTTCAGCCACCAGACCAGAGATGCATATTTTATCATGGGTTTAACCACCATCGTGTATAGCCAATATACCATGTCTGGTTTCAGACCCCATGTTTTTCCATAGCTACCTCCATACCTACCTCCGCTTTCCTCTTTATCCTATCCAAGTGTTGGTTCCAGGTCAGTTTGGAATCTAGGATTACTCCCAGATATTTAACCTCCCCCGACTTCTTTTTCTTCACCTCGAAGTTTTAGAGGTCCGAGACCCTCCGTTTTAGTCCTCTTGGTTAATGCTACTATGGTCGATTTGGATGGGCTTGTGTGAAGCCCTTCTTCTTCGGTCCATCTTTTTATAATATTCAGGGTCTGCTGCATACATCCCTTCACTACATTATTGTGTTTACGCTGGACTAAGATGACTAAGTCGTCTGCATAGCCCAGTGCTTTATACCCATTATTGTGGTTCAAGAGACATAATAGCTCGTCCATTACAAGGTTCCATAACAGAGGGGACCCGTCCCCCTGAGGACAGCCCCTTGCTATCTGTGCCACGACTGTTCCACCCATAATGGTTGTATATATCAATCTTCCCCTAAGCATGCAATCTATTCACCTACAGCTTGTCTTGTCGATCCCCTTTCTCCTCGACGCCTGGATGATTCATTCTAACGACGTATTATCAAATGCGCCCTCAATGTTCAAGAAAGCAGCTGAAAGTACTTCCTTGTTTTTGTAAGTATATTCTACTTTTTCTGTTACCCGACATAGAGGCGTTTCTGTTGACATATCTGACCTGTATGCATATTGGTCTCGATGTAACGGTCTGATAGCCATTGCTACGTCTCTGATATGCCTGTCAAGTAGTTTTTCTAGCGTTTTCAACGCAAATCACATGAGACTAATTGGTCTCAATGCCTTCGCCGAGTCCTGTCCGATTTTCCCAGGTTTCGGAATGAAGGTGGCCCTGATCGGTCTTTAAATTTTTGGTATGTTTCCCAGTGCTAAACTTGCCCTGAGAATTATACACAATCTTTTAAAAAGTATTTCCGGTACCTTTTGAAGCATTACTGGATATATGCCATCAGGTCCCGGCGACTTATAGGGTTGAAATGAGTTTACAGCACATTTACATTGCCTTCTCCACGTAAATACTCAGTATATACTCAGTTAAGGACCTTCTGTATTGGTCCGATAAACTTGATTTCCTTGCACATTTGAAGGCTTCTGTAGTGCTGGTGCTGTGGGTATACACCCACCCTCCCTACTGTATACATACATACATACCTCAGCAACTTTTGACGCTTTATGAAGCTCAGATCAGACCTCTGGAGTATTGTTCTCCGCCTCTAAACATACCCTAAAGCTGTTGAATTCCATTCAGAAAAGAGCCATCTACTTGATTGGGGACGCGAACATCCCTCAATAGTCTGAAACATCGAAGAGAGTTTGAGGATTTGTCTCTCTTCTATAAATACTTACACGGGAAGAGTTCAAGTCTCTTAGGACTATTGATTCCACTAAGCGCGCTACATATCAGAAATACGCGACGGATTGTGGATGCTCAACGTTTTGAGGTTCAACTCAGTACACCTCGACTTTCACTGTTTAGAAACTCTTCCAGTTGGAGAATTGCGTTTATGTGAAATAAATATCCCGAGAATATTTTTCCAAGTGAATTCAATCTCCAGCGATTCAAATCCAATGTGAATCGCTACTTACGCACAGGCACCGCTCTGAGAGTACCTCAAGGATTTTTCTGTAGTGCTTCTGTTCTTTCTTTGAGAAATAAGTGATAACATGGCGACCATCACCACCAGTCATAACTTGGAAGTATTCGAGCCCATCTTCGAACATTTCCTTCGACCATTGCCTTCATGAGAATATATTCAAACCTTGTGGTTCACTTTATTACAAAAATTCAAATGGAATTAGAATCCCAATTAATTATACTCGATACTGCAGTTCCGTGAACCAACCGGATATTTTGATCATGACAATAACTTGGAAATTGTTCGTCAAGCTCTCTAATACTTTTTTTCTAAGATAATCTTGTAGTCCCCCAACAGACGTGAAAATTACTTCGATGTTCAATGACTCCAAGGTTGTTTACCACATTTTGGAAGCAAACTGGGTTTCATGGTTTCCAGTAATGGCTTGTATAGGACCATCTTTGAAATGAATTCATTATTCATATATTGGCGGGTGGAGGGGTAGTCATAATCTTCGAGTACATGAACAGATCTATCAACACCAGGATGTGGGTACCCTGCCACGGCTAATGGATACAAAGCCGTATAAATCCAATGCAACTCACTCATTCTTGACGGATCGAACCTGACTCCAAAGACACATGTTTCGCTGGACACAACTATCCTTAAAGGTCCAGTAGGTGGGGACAATGACATTTCTCCTCACGGAGGCGCCTTTTATGAAATATTGAGGAAATATCATGAATATCAGAGAAAAGCGGGGTTTTCCAAGGCGGTCCATTACGAAAGCGAGCTGCGGGAGAAGCCTGAGTAAGTGAAGGCTGTGAAATCTCCCCTTATGAGAACGTCCTCTGTTCAATCCACGAATTTCAAAACAAACGGGGCTCCCAAACGCGGTCCGTTCCAAAGTCAATCAGAGCCTACAACGATGAGATCTACAACGGCCTAATATGTCTATAGATATTTGTTATTCTTTGGCCTATATCCATTATTGAAGGTTAATTCAGGTCTATAGATGTATATATTTCTTTTCATTTCATATTTCATACTGTTCACAGCTGATGACATTTCTCACCAGTATATATGATTTTATTTTGGAGAGAAATATAAACAACTCCTGCAGGTATTGAGAAAGTACTTCTGATTACAATAAATCATGGCATTAAGCATGGATGTTTTGATAGCGTATCATACGAAGCGATTGTGAAATATCTTTTTTCCTTGAAATTCTCTTGATAACTTGTTTTCCTTCAGGTAGTTTTGGTTTTTAAAACTGCATTTGATTTGTCATTACTATGAATGAAATAGTCAACTTCAAGAATGGAAATATAATATCACTTCAAGGAGAAAAGTATTTTCCAATTTTGATAAAATGTGTACAATATTTCTTCACCTAATGAAGGTTTGTGAAAAAAAAATGTTTTTTATTGAAAAATGGTCATTTTTTTAGTTTTGTTGCCTCCAGAAAAAGTTTTTGGAGGTTTTGAAGTTCTCGTATATATTTGCTGAAACAATAATTGATTACTGATTATTGAAGATGATATTTCATTAGTTTGGACTTCCATTGTTTGATATGATATAAACCGATTGGAAATCCCAGAAAAAATCTGTAAAAAATTGAAAAAATTCAAAAAAGTAGCTGAAAAATAACAATTATAGTAAGCGAAAAGACTGAAATTACAATTAAATAAAATTCAAGCAACAACCAACAATGAATTGCTATTCTTAGACGTATTGGTGAATAAAAACGACACTAAATGGGAAACATCTGTATATCGAAAACTCACCTATACAGGACAGTATCTGAACATGGAATCCAACCACCATCAATCGACTAAGAGAGAAATCATCAAAACTCTACTAAACCGTGCTTTCGGGTTCTATAATACAGAGGAAGGTCTCGAGAAGGAACTAGGCATCAACAAAAATTACCTTCAACGGAATGGTTACTCAAAAGTGATAGTGGAACAGGCTTTAGCTAGAAGACAGTAAGAGCTCCACAAGAAAGAGAAGCCGCCACAACCAGTACTTGTACTTCCCTACATCAAAGAATTGTCGGAAAGGATGAGAAGGATTGGGTCCAAGTATAATATCAGAACCTGTTTCAGATCTGGAAACACTATCCGTAGCAGCCTCACGAGAACCAGGACATCAAACGCGGACTGCGATTCCAAGAATTACATTTACCGGATACCCTGTGAGTGCGGAGAATCATACATCGGTGAAACTAAGAGGCCATTGAAAGTTCGCATGGCCGAGCACAAGAAACACACACAGCGAGTAGAAACCAGCAAGTCAGGAATGGCAGAGCATGTTTGGACTCAACAACGCATTGAGCCAAACTATCATAGAGATACGCAACATATGGAAACCTCTACTCTCGCGAAACGGTCAGTTTTCATAAATCCGATGAAGCGGGGAGAGGAAAGACTATCTTGACTAATGAGTGCTTCACATAAAAAAACTTCAGGAAATATAGTGAAAACACGATATATTGCCGTACACCTATGAAATGAAAATATAGGTTGACCGCGTATATTCTACCTGCCAAGGAACAAAAAAGACTGCTCAGACGGCTTGGTCGTTCGTAGGGATACGACAGCTGGTTGACGGAAAAATATATTTTAAACATAGAACATTCAATTTTGAGTAGTTAGTTTATACCAAACTGTTGGTGAACACGTCTGAAGAAGCCATTGTGTAATGAAACACCTGTTGTGAACTGACAAATGAAAATTTCACAACAAAGTGTTTTTAAACACATTATAATGGATTTTCATGAAGTATCACATATAAAAAACGTATCATTCAGAAAAACCATCTTCAAACAGTATGAGAGAAATATTATTTCGACTGTTATCTAGAATTATCAGGAGGTTCTAGGATATGATTAAATCGATAATCTACCCACGTCTGGTGGAAAATCCACCAAACATATTATTCGTTACAAAATGTATTTGTGAAACAATATCTTCCAGATTGAAATTATCCGTCATATTATTCCCAACAGTATATTTGTTTTTAATTTTTCTGCAAGGCAAGCGTGTGGGAGGCTAACAACCATGTGAATCACACAAAATCATTTTCCTTCGAATGAAAAATTCTTTTACATCAAAGGATAATTGATCTTCAAGAATTTCTCGACTGAAACATATTTTCTTTTCATATGCACAAGACTCTCATAATGTAGGCTCCGCTCGATCTGAAACAAATGTCAATCTGACAAATAATTCAATTCTGTTTTTGAAAAATTTTTTGTCCTGTCCTTTTCAATGTCAGCAACAATAAAATTTGCCAATTTCAGAGCCGCCGGCACAATTGAATTGAATTGAATTAAGAATTGAATAGAAGATTATAAAATAAAAATCCTTTCATTTTTTGAAAAATTTGTATTTTTTGCATTGAGAAAAATAGTATGATTCATTCGAACAGTTTCTTGTAGTATTGTACCACACAATCAACACTTTTTTTCTATTGAAACAATATACTATTCCTTAGTGTGGACAGCATAGTTGAATACATTCATTTTGAAGAGTTTTTTGATTTTCTGTGTTGTTGATGTGAGAATTTTAAAATGATGACACATGACTGAAATGAAAGCGGTAGTGACCATCAATAAGATTTATGGAAACAAGCAGACGCAGTTTCGTCACATTCAATGTCAGCATATCCAATTCTCCTACTCGAAATTCATCGATCATCATTATTTTTTTGGGTACTAGTAAGACTATTTCATTTCCATCATCTAGTTTCAGCAAATATTTTTCGTTTCAGAATAAAAAGGACCCATCTCAACAACCAGAAAATATTGTTTTGATGGGTTGGTGTGTTCCAGCATCATGCGCAGCCAAGGATCTCCAGCGTTATCTAAATAAATATCTGGCAGAAGTTGATTTTCACATGAAACATTGGAATGTTACATATGAAGCCGTTATTGAAGAATACAGTTGTCAGGAAAGTGGTAAAAAGTCACAATTAGATCAAGCAGATATCTCTTTTGGGTAAGACAGTAATTCCAGAAATAATCGAAAGAAAAAATATTTTGTGTGAGTGTTATTAGAAAATACTGAGTGGAAATGAGTCTGGTAATGATATGGCAAATGTATCAAGCCAAAAACTACACAAAATCTCGTTACAACTTTATGAAATTCAAAAACAGATTATATGATACAACGGAATGGAATCATAAAAACATCTTTCGAAAGTGCACATTATTATTTATTTTCAATTGAGATTTCTTGCATAAGTATTTCTTTTGAAAGCATCATGTTCTCAAACCACAGAAAACCATTGGCAACGTTATATATCATTCATTGACATTGTGATTTATTAATTCAACTACTACTAATTTGTTTGTTTTTGAATACCTTTGTATATTTTTTACAACGAAAACATTTATTTCTGCTGATGAATAAGTATTGGTATTTTTTTGTAAATATCCAGATTTTTTAAATTACTAATTGATGCATTATAATTCACTGAAATTTTAAAAAAATGACTGAGTAGAAAATTTCAATTGAAAATGGGATTCTGCTCGTGCAGTCAGTTACGTTTGGACTCAATGCAAAAAAACTCTTCGATATCTGTCAAGCTTTCGATAGTGTTTACTATCTTCTTCAGGACAACCGTAATGCATGAAATAATACTTTTAAAAAATACTTACGTGAGAAATGAATGGAATTTGTAAGAAACTGAAAAAAACATTTGTTGAAATGAAGTGAAATGTATTTCACAAGGTGACTGTGACAAATACCATAATAGTTATTTCAATCATCAAGGCGGAAAATTCAGATTAGAGAGTGGGTTACTCTGTGAGATTATGTTACTTGTTCATGATTTAATAGATATGTGAATATTTGACTGAGGTTATTCACATCAGTGCGTTTGTTCATTTGATTTTCTGCCTCATACATACGTACCATTCCTAAGAAAGTATTTTTATGAAAGTTACTATCGATATCCCATACGATATTGTATCTCATCCGATGATCATTATTACATGGCTTGCATGTTTTGATGAGGTTCATGAATTACAATTACATATTACGTCTACAGTCGCTCTCATGAGAAATGATGGGACTATTGAGATTGCTAGATGTCTGACCAATATATTTTTTATGACAGTCTGAAGAAAGTATATTCAGAATATTCGATTTCTGTTCATTAGAATTTGTTCTTTCAACTTTAGAGTATAATTTGATAGTAGTGATATTTTCAATGGCAATTTTAACGTTTCCGTTGTTATCGATATCAATTCACTTTATAGTAAGTTCATGTGCATATGGTAACGATCTCAAAACAGATGTAAGGTTAGGTTAGGTTAGATCCGAAGTGAGTGGGTCTATTCGACCCTCCATCGCAGGTGTGGCATTGTGGCTCCCACCTATTCAAACTCGACCAAATAAACCCAGCATCTTGAAGAAGCCGATTAGTTTGTATGGTGAGTGGTATTTCAGGTCAGATGGTAAGAGTATGGCTCTGCCAAACTCTAAAAACCTGATGAGGTAGTCGGATAGTCAAGGTCAAGTCAGATTCTGCATACGCCGCTCGAAAATTTGATGCAAGGCGGTTTCATAAGGTACTCCGCTCTTGAGGAAACGACTCAGTCGTTTCCTGGCTGCACCACCAAACCTTTTTTTTAGGTTCAGTTATTGGATCAGGAGTTGGAGAGTTGAGAAGCTCTCGATCTTGATATAAATTTACAAAGAAGTCAGTTGGAGTCGTAAGCTCGACACCCATCTCCTCCGTAGACTCGCTCTTGATCTAAATTTACAGGGAGTTCAGTTGGAGTCGTAAGCTAGACATCCATCTTCTCTGTAGACTCAGCGTCAGAAAGATATTTCAAGTTTACTCTGTCCATAAAAGTCCCACGAGTAGCTAGGTAAAGAAGGTCAATCACGGCGGAGCCCTGCATTACCATGACAAGGTGATGCTACGACGAGAGGATGCTCGATGGAACCAAATATGCCAAGTCACTTGAGAGCCCAAACATGGTTGTTATGAAAGTTTGTGATAGCATTTCGGGAGAAGTTTGCCTCGTCCGTGAAGAGTACGTATCTCAAATATTGAGGGTTTCTAGCCAATTTTCTCAAAAACCATTGACACATAGTAATGCGTTGGGGAAAGTCTCGTGGCGAAAGAGCTTGTACCCTTTGAATATGGTATGGATAAAACTGTTGATCGTTGATAATTCTCCAAACTGTAGACTGAGTAGAATTGACAGCTTCAGCAATTACTCTTGTGCTTGTTTCTGGATTCTCCTCGAGAGCGTTCAAAACAGCTTCTTTCAATTCTGGGGTTCGGACTGCTCGTGGTCTTCCAATAATATCAGCTGCACTCTTAAAACTACCTGTTTCTGCCAAACGACGGTGAAGACTAGCAAATGTTGGAGCTGAAGGCAGTGCTCGATTAGGAAATCGCTCCTGGTAAATACGTCTTGCTTCGCGCGCATTGCCATCCGCAAGGCCATAAACGAAATGCATACCGGCTAAATGGGCATTATTGTTTAAATAATCCATTTTTTCAAAATAAGTGTTTTCTACTCCTACTTACAGAAACTTCAACAAAACGTCTAACTGTCACAAAATATGTAATTACCAAAACTACTCACAAACATCAAATTTATTTCCAAAGCATTCTTGTGAAAAATGCAAAATATTCGTAATAACTTCAACATGCGTCGATTATCAAATAATCGACTTGAAGTTTTCAAGTCCAAATATTTAGAAAACAGTTGCTTACAGCGACTAGTAACAAGGGTAGCTTATTTGCGTAGATATGATAGAGGAATCGATTTTTTTACTGAAAAATGTGCTAGAAGTACGCCCAAAAAAGTTATGAATCTTTAAAAAAGAAAAAGACGTGTAGGTGGCGCCCCCTACGAGTAAGAGCAATAAGAACATCAGGTTCGAATTCGATACCTCAAAAACCTTCTATTACCAAGTTTCGTTTAATTAAGTTCAGTATTTCAAAAGTTATTTAAAAAAAACGAAAATAAAAATAAAACTTCAACATCCTGTATCTTGGAAACGAAGCGTTTCCGGACATTTATTTATCCGGACAATTCATATTAAAATATTGTGAGAAATCACTTCCTGAAGTTTGTCAAAGTACTTTTGAATCACCCTGTATAAGTCAATATCAGGAGAAATTGAAATGAGTGACCTAAGGAAAAACAGTTTCTCATATGGCCATAAAATAACGTTATTTTAGATCACTAATAACTTATACCTCCAAATATTCAGAATACATCAGTATAAATATCAACTGAAAAAATACACATTTTCATAAGCTCAAAAAATATCATGGCATATGTGACATTGTGATATACTCACAATGATGTACTGTTTGGAACCTTTGGTGTAGTAATGAATATTACTGGAGTTTTTTCCCCAACACCAAATCGTTATTTTTACATGGTCACCAAGTGATCATTTTCAAGAGGAAGATATCTTCCTCTTGAAGATGATTACTTGGTGATCGAAACACGTGTCGAGGTGTAAAAATAACGATTTGGTGTTGGGGAAAAAACTCTAGTAATATTCATATACTCACAATGTTTTGTGTTTTACCATATATCACAAATATAAAATAAATTACATGTGATATAACAAAAGAAACATCTTTCAGATGACGGTTATGAATACATAATTTTCAAGTCATTTCGAGAAAGATGGAAATAATTGGTTCTTCTCACATTCCTGAAATAATATCTTAAAAACGACATGACATAATTGGTCGCAACTATAGATAATCTATGTTTGGAGGTGGTTGACAATGTTTCATGGGACATTTCATCAGTTCGGACTACCATTGTCCAATATAATTTAAATTGATTCGAAATCCCTGAAAGAAACTGTGGTAGAAGTTAAAAAGACTAGCTGAAAAATAAGAATTATAATAAACAAGAAACTGAAATCACAATGAATAGAATACAAGCAACAACAAAAAAAATTAACTATCAACACAAGATGAAAAATAATTTTTTTTAACAAGAAATGAAAAATAGAAATCAAAGGATTCCAAACCAAGTTACTTCACGACGTTTCGATTGTTAGTATCCACAATCGTCTTCTGTGTGATAACTGGTTATCATTTCTTGTTGATAATTTTTTAATTTTCATCTCGTGTTAATAGTTCAGTTTTTTTTTTCTGTTGCTTGTATTTTATTTCATTGTAATTTCAATTTTTTTGCTTACTATATTTGTTATTTTTCAGCTCACCTTTTTAATTTTTTAAAGAGTCTTTCAGGGATTTCAAATTGATTTATATCATAAATAGTAGACAATGGACGTCCGAACTAATGAAATGATAAAATATAGATAAACTAGCTCTTTGAATATTCACACTACTTCATTATTGTTAATTGAGTTTTTTTTAGGCTGATATCGATAATTTTAGTATCAGTTGTGATTGGGTCTACTCTATATGACGCCTTGAGGGATTCCACTATAGACAAATTGGGATCAAGTACGTTGAATTATTAATTTGGAAATATCCTTGTTGAGTGATCTCTTTTCAGAATCACAATTCACGAAATTGCTTTTGGCATTTTCTTCAAAAAAGAACTATCAGAAACTATCTTATGGTGATTCAAATTCAGCTTTATCGATTTTGTATGGCATGAGGGTGATCTGTATATGCATGATTATCATGGACCACCGATTTGGAACTCATTTAGCGTCAGGAATCCTAAATTTCAATATTGTGGAGGAGGTGAGTAAAAATATATTTCACTAGCGAACCGCCCCGGAACTGCACTGGTGCTAGGCTGATACTGAATATGCTACAGAATGTATTTTTATACAACGTCACTGCTTTTCTGTCAGTAGACAGTAAAAACATGTTTTATTTAGAGGTTATTCCTGAAAGAGCGACATATAATTGGCCCGGTACCCCCGAGCCAATTATATGTTCCCTATGTACTCCTATGAAAAAAAAAGGTTTGTTGAATGAAAGAAAATTCACTTCATTCAAAGAAAAAAAAGTGTCATATATGTACGACAAAATATTTTGTTGATGCAAGAAAAAAGAATTCTTGACTCCCAACTATTTCTTCGAACATATGTTCATTGTATCAAACAAATATTTGATTGAAACAATCACATCGATCAGTTATTTCAATTTAAAGAAGAATTGATTTCAAGTAATATTTTGTCTAATTGATAGCGAGAATGATTTAGAGTAATTCGAATATTCTATTAAACAAACTAAATTTAAAGATGGGTGAAATAGTGTAACTGATTGAAATAATCAAATGTATTTTCTATTTGAGCAAAAGTTATGTTGAAGAAACATAACATATCTGCAGGATGATGGAGAACTATGCTTGTTTTGATAATGGGAAAATTTCCACTGAAGTAATAATTTTGTTGAACAAATAATAAATAGTAGTTGAACGAACAATGTTTATAACTCATTGCGAGTATCTTGCTGATAGAGTAAATCATTTCGAAAGTTCAAAATAAGTATGAATAACGATGAACCAAATGAAATGAAGTAACAAATCAAAATCATTCCCTCTTGTTTCAATTTGGTTATTGGATTCAATCAACCAAATATTATACTAATTTGAGTGCCAGCATCTTGTTGGTAGTAATGGAGCTTCAGATCGGTTCTTCTGAAAATTACTTTCCTCTTCTCTAAAACGTCAATATGCTTTTTACCATCAAATATTTTTCCATGAAATTGTGAGAATATATTATAGTTTGTTCAACAACACAATTTCTTAATACGTGAAATACAATTTGTATCATTTTCTCAATTGGATTATTGATCTACTTACGTATCATGATTTTTTAATCAGCTGCTGATGGGAGTCCTGCGGATAATATTTCATATTCAATAGATACTGATTATGTAAATGCCATAGAAAAGTTTTTAACATGAGAATGAGCAAAATATAAATAAAAATCGAGAAATTTTAGTAACAAATTGATTCAAACAATTAATATATTGAAATAGACTTCTACAAATATTTAAATAAAAATATAAATTCTTCACAAATGGGTAATCCTAATCTAAAACATTAACATATTTTATTATTCATTATTATTATTTGCGATATCTACTAAAAATCAATTAGTGTCGATTTCGAAACCTTTCAGTGAAGTGATGTTCTGAAATGAAAGAGAACAGAGATTAGTGATTTTCGCAATAATACTATTGGATCAATTTCTACTAACTAGCTTGGATTTTATCTCATAGAAATATAAAAATAGATTTTTTTTGTACAAATCCAATTTAACAAACGGAGGTATCCTTATTTTTTGATAATAGGAAAAAAACAATGACGTACTTCATCACAGAAAAATTTGATTAGAAATATGACTGTGATGACAAAATTTACTTAGCTCTCCAACCATAACTTTCAGGCCTTCAAATATACTAAAGTTGAGAATTCTAGCATTCAATTACTAAGGTACAGACCTGAATAATAATAAGTATCTGCAGCAAATCGCAAAAATATATAGTTATTTGAGAAAACTGAATATGTTTCTAATTGTAATGGTATACATATTCATTATGAAAGTTATGAATGAAAGACATACCTCTGTTATATTTGATTCTTGATTTATTCCATCAATTGCTTCCTTGATTGAATATTTTTCTTTTGAGGGATTCTTTTTGAGGGAATCATTTCTTTGATTTCTTCATCGGTGAGCCTTTTAGCTATGTCCTAGGTTAAATCATTTTCTGTTTGAAAAGTATGTGTTTTAAGTATATTAGTGGGAGATAAATACCTAATATATGTATTTTTTCACCTTTAAAAATGCCAATCAGGTCATTTAATCCCAAGTTATTAGGTAAGACCTCGTTAGTCCTTAGCTCGCACAAGTTTCTCAACTTGTGAGAGTTGTCGTTCGTATGGGGGCGGCAGCTGATTAATGGAAAAACAGATTTTTTTTAACAGATGTTTTGAGCTCGTGCAGTTTTGTTGTATGTCATCATTTCTGTAAATATGTTACAAATAACTTTCCTTTTTCGGTCTTATTGATTTCAATAAAGTAATATAGAAAACTGTAATTATTTCACAATGTTCCTTAGAAGAAAAATCTTAAAAAGAGGTTCCTTCATCATACTATCATGATAAAAATCAAATCATTTTTTACGGCGTCATTCAATTATTTATGTTGTAAGAAATTTACAATTCGAAATAAAGGTCAGTTCTTCGCTGACATTGCATACATGACATCGCTACACCTATTTCTGTGGCAAACATCTTAATTGTATTTACTCTGAAAATGTCCAATTCCTCCGTATCCAAAGATCAAAGGTCAACTAGGTACCCAGTGTATGCATACCTACCTACCTCTCAATGATAATCATTTCACTCGACAACTTCTACTTTTTCAAAAACTGAATTTAAAACATCAATGCTTTCTTTCAGTCATTACATTAAACAATAAGAACTTCAAGCCATTTTTATAGAGGATAGCTGTCGAGAAAAATTTATGGGCACGTGCTTGAAAAAAACGATGCCCGTTTATCCAATACATGCTATTTATAATTATTTCAAAATATGGAATGAAACAAAGTATATAAATATGAACATACCCGTGAAAACACTGAAAAACTTCAATCCACGTATAATAAAAAAAAAAACTCTAAACCTCTTCGTCATTTCCTTGCAAAACACAAAACACATTTTTTATATTCCATTCGTGATTAGTTTACGGTTCTTACGCAAACGCAAATGGTGCCGACCGGCACTCATTCCTTAGGAGTATTTCAACTATACCATTTCTTTCAAGGAAATAATTTAATTTTTCAAACCAACAAATAACAAAAATATTAAAATGAAATTATCCATAGGCTTGAATTATTTCCAAAATTAGTTAAATGTATTGATATGTATTGTTGAAGTGAAAATAAATATTCAGCTGATTCAATTATAAATCAGTGTCAAAACAGCACCCCATACTGCTGAACTGAATTGGAAAGTTTTCATTCAACAGACGTACTTTTGATTTGATGAAATTATATTGTTTGACTCAACCGAATTATTTTGAGAACTCAATAACTGTTATTCTTGAAATGATCCACAATTCATTTGACTAAGTAAAAGACCTCTTGAATTGAAATATTAGAGAAATTAAAATGAGAATTTCATTTTGTCTCCGCAAAATTATCATCTAATCGATAAAATACACACGTTGTTTGGAATGAATGATATTTAATCGAAATGATGAAATAAATTAGACTAAATAAATTTCTTTGAAGTAACAAATCTTTTCTTTCCGTGATATGTCCCTGCATTCCAAATCTGTAATATCTTTGGAAATATTCATTCAAATTACTTTCTGTAAGGGGCCACATATTGATCACATTATGGACATATGAGATGAAGAATATATTAAAGATAATTTTGGTAACGTGCCTTTTTCCCCCGCAATTGGCGACACTTGGAATATTTGAAAGTCCTTCCTTATTTCACATAAAACGAACCTACATAGAAAATATTAGCCTCCGAGAATATACCGGTATGGAGAAACCGTGATGAAAAATAAATTTTGTTTTATAGACGCGCCTTTTTTCCCGTGACTTACATTCCAGTTTGAATATTAAAAAATCCTCTCTTGGTGCACACCTACAATATAAAATGAAACTACATTAGTACAGGTATTTTGCGACTAGTGTGAAAAATAGGATATTCCATACGAGTTTGGCAAGATTATGAAACACGAGACGCAGGCGATACATGTTCAATAAATTGAGTTATTTGCTATGCTGTTTCAGAGTCGATAAATCACTAATAGTGTGGCTGAAGAACGCCTGAATCAATGGCCAGTGTAGTTTTCTGGGTTTGGTATTTTCAAGAATGTAGCGATTTTTTCGTCATTGCACCAAACTTGCTAATTCCCAAAAACTGCATTTGCCTTTCTGGTAATTAATGAAGAATCTGTTATTTTTATCAACTATGGTTTTGGGACGTAGATCAGCGTACTTTTTATATATTTCATAAAATGTTCCTGTTGAAGTTTGTGGTACTTTATTTTTGGTATTCGGAGCCTTTCCAATTTATGCAGTTTTTGCATCATTCAGACCGTTCATTTTCACATTGGCCAATTTAGCAGGTCTCAAAGTCCCTCTTATAGCGAATGCTGAAGCAACCTACAATAAAATACACATTTGTTATGTCTCTGTATCAAAAAAATGGGTTTTGTGGAATTCTTATGATATATCTGCTATAAAATGAGTTCATAAGTGACATGATCATCACTCTTCATTTATGAAACATTCAAATGAGAAAAAAAAGTGTCTTCATCAGGATTCGAAGCTACACCCTATAATCTGTATTTCCGACGACCTAATTGAAATACGTATCATTTCGCACTGTGAACTAGTACACAAAATTAGATATTTCGCATTAGTGCGAAAAATCTAATGCCCAATATTCATTTCGCACTACTACGAAATGAATATTGCGCACGGTCTCCTCGCTCTACGATTGGTGCGTGGTGTACCTAATATACTCTTATATATACTCATAGGTAAAAGTGATTCACTAGGTACGGAATCCTATAATTTGTTTAGTTTTCTTTGTCATCCGACGATAAAATGGTAGATTCTACTTCCCCAGAAGTATGCAATTTAGCAAACGAAACAACGAAGGAATTTCTGTCAGAAAAATCAAAACAGAAGTATCATTTGGCGTACGATGATTTTATGGCATGGAAAGAAAGAAGTAACGCAAAAAGGTTCTCCGAGGTAATTTATTGGGTTACAAAGGGGAATTAGGAATTAAGTACAGCTTAATTAAGTAGCTTGATAGCTAAACATAACATAAACATGGGATATTTGCTGGAATTGACAGCGGTATTCGAAAGACACTCAGACGGGTATAATTAATAGAGACTGCTCCGAATGAAAAATATTTGTTAATCAATGTATGTTTTGATTTACATTTACAGTTGATTCATTAAGAATGAAGATTTTTTCTAAAGACTATTGAAATTTTACTGATTCACTACTCAAATTTTGTATCAAGAAATCGTTGTTTTTGACAAACAATATCAATGTCATTGAATAGCTTAGCGCGCCAAAGCATTGACAAACGTTCGTCACAGGTAACAAAATAGAATGTATGGTGTATATTCGAATCCTGATGAGTAACATTTTTTTTCTTATTTGAATGATTCATAATTGAGGAGTCATTATCACGTCACTTATAAACTCATGTTTTATTAGGAATATTACACAAATTAACGTATTTTGAAAAACACTCAATTGTGAGATTTTCACTAAACAGTTTTACAAAAACGCAACACGTGTTTCACCATACAATGGCTCCTTTGGGCGTGTCTTTACTATGTTAGTGAACTACTTTACTAACAAAAATATAAGTGGGCTGATTGACAGTCATGCAAAAAAAAGTGACGTAATCTGTCAACCTTGCGGCAACCTGTTACCTGTGGACACCAATATGTAACACTTACTAACACGAAAGTGAAAAAAAAACCGAACAGAATTGAGTGTGAGTGTACGAATGTGGCACAAATTGTTCATGAAATGTTCTCCGTTATTGACGTATCTCATTTCTACATTTTTTTTTTGACTGGTTTCCCTATTCAAAATTTGTGTGTTCTCAAAATCCATTTTGTAATCATTCATTCAATCCTTGTGAATTTAATGGGACAAGTAGGAAGCCTAGAAGCCTGTTCTCCGCAGAAAACGCAGCAGTGAGTCATCCACCAGAATGACCAGAATGAGTGCGTATATTATAATTTTAGCCGCGTATAAGTGCATGATATTTGCCTTCCATTTATGGTGAAAATGCCTCAAAATGAAACAAAATTTTCGAAATTTTCCATGCATATTGAATCTCTGGGTCCTCCTTCCTAACTACGGTATTTGCCTCATCCTGGTGTATACTTGACAAACTCACCGCTGTAAGTCTTCCACATATACTCTTGCGATTCGAACTCCAGTGGATAGCTCTTCCAACAGTGTTGCCTGAATATTGGTAATCAGTGAGAATCATCGAAGGGTAGTAGTATGGTTGGACTAAGACAGAGACGGAGACTATTATATTTTATTATATGCCCGAATGCTACCTCGATAATGTTTCAAATGCTGAAATATTACCACAACGACACTTTCTCAAGATTTTATTGAAGAAAATCTGATCTTAAAGAAATCATCGGGATTTGATTTTGTGATTTCTGTACGTTAGATCTGAAGTGAAATAGACTTAGTAGAAGACATCTAAAATACAGGTACGTGAATGTTGGAACTTCGACTCGCATACGTGGCATTATCAGAATAATGAAGCGGCCAGTATCGTGTAATATTGAAAAGTGTTGTGAAAAATGAAAAAAACTCAATAATTTTTGTATAAGAACATAATATGTTTCAACCAACGGAGTCACGATAAGAAAGAACGAAATCCGGGCTGATAGGCCGTGGTCGTATGATATTAGGTACAGTACCAAACAATTGAATCAATTGTGAAAACATGCTTTTTTGTTATCCTCTGCTAACTATAATTCTCAAATAAAAATAAATTCCCGAATAACCATTTGAAGAATTAAAATATAAATTAAAACGATATAAAAATCGCAGGAATTTTCGTATTATATTTTCATGACGTCAAAACGATGACTTTTCGTATATACCTGACTTGTCTTTTCACATATGAATTAACAAATAACGTAACGAAGGTCAGGAACTCTAGTGAAAAGTTTAAATAGGAAATGAATTCGATTCGCTTTCACCTTGGCAACTCCCTCGTCAAGGGCAAGTTATTTTAGTTTAGTATTGACAGAATAAGTTTTGTACGTTTCTGATATTTTTTCAACTCCCAGCTCTTATCGTAAAGTTCACGTAATCCTTCATTCTTATTGATTTATCACGAAATGCCCTCAAAGCGGTATTGCAAGTTCTACGGAAGAGCCATACACTGCTGACCCTAAATGGTATATACTATGGGAGACTAATACACTCTTCTTTGGCAAGAGCATATACGCAAGACAATATACGCACAACAGTGACACCAACCACAGATACACAGAAACCTGAAATCAAACTCTATGAAACTAGTGAAAAACACGTCTTAGGTCATCTCCTTTAAATTTGTTCTACTGGTGCTTCATGATATTCTAAACTATTTCACACGGACAGCGATATGTCCTCCGTATACGGAGGACCCCCTCGGAGGGGTGCGTCCGACGACCGTCATTTAGATAGGGAAAGTAGGTCGAGTGGTACCTTGTTTTAAAGGTCTTTCGAATACCTTCACAACTCTGTTCAAAGAAAATTTTTGTAACGATTAGTTTTCGAGATAATTTGAAGTTGAAATTGCCATGTTAATAATACATTAGACAGACCACTCGGTAACTTGTATGCCTACATAAAAAAAAATCGAGCAATACACGGGTCGTGTTATTTGTTTAAAAATGCCCTACACTACCGCTGAAAGGATTGACCCGTTTGTCTTTCTGGCAAACATCAGTTCAAAGGGGAAGGGAGCCAGGCTTCAACCTGACTAAAATCAAGATGGATTTCGGCTGAAAGGATTTCAGTTATTGCTTTATTTTTTGGCAACGACCAAAATGCTAATAGAACATCAATTTTTTTTAACGAGCAAAACCCTGGTAAACACCTAAGCAGAAATCACGTTCTGGATTCGGTCACAAAATTTAGGGAGACAGGTTCGGTTTAAAATGAGAAAAGAAATGTTCAGAGAAGGGTAGTGAATGACGATAATGCGATTGGAGTGATTGGTCAAGTCCTCGCCAATCCCAGGTAAAGTACCAGAGGTTTATCAGGAATGGCCGGAATAAACTTGTTCATGAACTCAATGAGGATGATTTTGACCGAAGACAGGAGTTTTGTGAGGTCATGAGTGAGAGATTAATGCAAAATCCCGAGCTGCTTTATAACATCTGTTTTTCGGACAAAAGCTCATTTTATTCAAATGGTTGCGTGAACCGTCACAATTGCCGTTATTGGTCGGATGAAAACCCAAGACAATACGCAGAAATACATACCCAACATCCCCAAAAGTTGAATGTCTAGGCCGGAATATTAGGCAATCATATTATAGGTCCATTTTTCATTGATGGAAATTTAACCCGTGATTCTTATTTACAACTTCTTGAAGAGGCAATACAACCTCGTATAGTTAAAATAATTGAACAGGATCCAAGATGTCAAGATAAATTTATCCATTTTCAACAAGACGGTGCACCACCCCATTATGCCCAGCAGGTTCGAAATTTTTTGAATAATCATTTTGAAATGGATTGGCAGAAGAGGTCCAATTAAATGGCCAGCACGATCACCAGATTTAACACCACTGGTCTACTTTTTGTGAGGATATTTAAAGTCTGAAGTTTATGCTACACAGCCAGCCAATTCGGATGAATTACGTCGTAGAATTATTGATGAATGCCGAGCTATAACTCCTAAGATGTTAAATAATGTTAGAGCAAAATTCGAACAAAATCTTTCTTGTTGCATGGAGCAAAATGGCGCCCATTTTGAACATTTACTCTAAATTTCCTATGTGAGTTACCCTTATTAGGTGTTATTTTTTTTTGTTTGTGCTTTAAAAACAATTATTGGGATTTATCAACCCTAAAACAGTTTTTTAAACTTTTATGTGTCATCAGCATTCAAAGAAATCAGCAGGTTGTATTCGTTGTGTAGGTAATTTTTTAGTATGATTCACTTTTTTATCAGAAGTATAAAATATCCACGTCAAAAGGCAACCTTCATAAGGAAGTGCCACTCAATTTACCTAAAATGTAAGGGTGGTAACCAACCCCATCCCCCGAAAAAATCAGGTTGTCATAAAAAGCAAAAATTTATTTTTTTTATGAAAGTTCTGAACGTAAATTGTACCTTAAAAACAATTTGATTTATTTCAAGAAGAGTTGTACTCAATAAAAATACCTTTAAATCTTCAAATTATCTCGAAAACTAATCATCACAGAAATTTTCTTTCAACACTACAAAAAATCGGATTAGTCTGAAAGGTGTCCCCCTTCAATTAGAAATCGACGTGTCCGAGCTTTTTTTAAAAATCCTACTTTTTATATTAAAAAACGGCTCTGTTAAGTTTTCGTTATTACACACTGTATATATATATATATATATATATATATATATATATATATATATATATATATATATATATATATATATATATATATATATATATATATATATATATCTATATATATGGAACTACTTTTCCTTTATTTTTAGTATTTCAATATCAATGTCACAAAAAGGATTTGAAGCTTTATAACTACTATTTATTATAGGCGAGCGCTTTAGACAGCTGGTCATGCTATCATCTTCAAGGCTCTACTCAGTTTGAGTAGAGCCTTGAGTAGAGCCCATTTGTTTCATATGGATGATCTTAAACTTCACTGCTGTTACAAGAGGTAACAGCAGTGAAGAACTCTCTCCGCAGTGAGTATCAGCACAAACTTCGACCGATCTGGTCATCGGAACTGTCGGTGAAGAACAAAGTTGCTGCAACAAATATGCTTGCCGTTCCAATCTTACTCTACTCGTCTGGAGTAGTGAAGTGGACTCAGCAGGAGCTGTATCAACTCGACGCAAAGACCCGGAAAATGATGCATCTCTATAGGAGTTTGCATTCTAAATCATCCGTTCCACGGTTGTACTCCCCCCGACAACAGGGAGGCCGTGGATTTTTGAGTTTGGTGTGTCTACATGACAGAATGGTACTGGATACAGCCTGTCAAGTCGACATGAGTTCGGATCCCCTTCTCTGCATCATCCGTGACCATGAGAGAGCAGGAATTGGAGCATTCCTCTTCAGGGCAGCTGCCCGAGCAGCTGATGAACTCGATATAATTTTCGACACTGAACGAGGTGACCACAACTCTGTCACCGAGTTAGAATCCGTTCAGTAAAAAGCTCATATGAAAGCCGCAGAGATGACCTCACTTCTGCGAAAACACAAAGATGAGCCAATGCATGGGGTCTCCTTCAATGATAGTGGAGACCTTGGCTTATCAAAGCGCCTGACGTTCGCTTTTCTCAGGTCGAGTGGGCTGAAGTCGAAAACTGAGGAGTTCATCAAGGCTTGGCAGGATGGTGTCTTCATCAACTTAGTCTATTGCAGTCGCATGATGGGTATAGAGGTTCCTGACACAAGGTGCAGGACCTGCCGCGAGGCACTCGAGATCCTAATGCACTTGCTATTAGCATGTCCAGAACATGCGGTCTCGGCCTATATCCATCGAAATAACGCGGCCCTAAGAGTGCTATATTACCATCTATGGCACTCTTACGGTATTGACGTGACACTGGTGTTGCCCTACGCTCCGGGGGATATTGAATCCGTTGTGGGGAACGAGAAGTGCCGAATTTATTGGAACTATACGTTCCCCACCCTCAGTCTCATACAAGCTAATAAGCCTGATGTAGTCCTTCTCGACCACCAGAACAAAACGATATTTGTCTTGAAGTTTTCTGCTCCTAGCGAGACGAATATCGTCAGAAGAGAGGAGGAAAAATGGATAAAATATCGAGATTTTCTCTTCGAACTCCGCAGACTCTATCAAGATCACTCTGTCAAGATGGTTTTTCTGATTATTGGAGTCCTTGGAATGCTGTCCTCTCTACTCTAGAATCTTAAGATTATACCGGCTTGCCGCGCTTAGGCAGAAATCTTAGCCGGACAGATGCAGAAGGCCGTCATTTTCGGCTCAGAGAACATGCACTTGCTCAGGGAACATGACTCTCGGACCCAGTGATCACTTGCCCCACGGTGTGGGGAGTGGTCGTTGGTTGATAATGCTGGCGCGCCCCTTCGAATGTATCTGGGCTTCGGGGGATAAGATCTGATCAGCGCATACTACGCGTAAAAAAAATCAAGAACGGCTGGACAAATTTTTATGATTTTTTGAATTCTTGGATTTATTTTTGTCACGAATAGAATAATAAGTATTGTTAAATAATATTTCATCAATAGAAATAATAATAATTGAAATTATAATAAAAGAGATCATAATAAAAGAACCCATGAACGGCTGATCCAATTCTTATAATTTTTGTGTTTTGGATTTGTCTACTTCGGGAATAGGATAAAAGGTATCAAAATATGGTATTTCATCAATAATAATAATAATAATAATATTGATAAAAACCTCAAAAACGGCTAGACCAATTTTTATGATTTTTGTGTTTTTGGATTTGTCCTATTTCACTGCGAATTTCAGTCCTCACTCCTCAGCGAATACGACAGCTCGCTTAGCAAGTGTAGTCACAGTACCTTCTTTGATGTAGCATTCTTCCACTTCGCTAGTTTGCTACTGTGTGTTTATATTGCACATAAACACGTTCAAACTTACAACTGTATGACTTTTCACTACAAAAGGCAATGAGAAATCCATTTTATTTCTGATTTTGAGTATTTTTCACTAGCACTAGGTAAAAGCAAGGATGATATGAGTAACATCGCTTAATTGGTGATTCTCATCCGTGGAATTGATGAACAATTTTGTAAAACAGAAATACTTTCTGCATCAAAGAGCCTCCATGGGAATACAAGAGGTGAAGATATATTTCTGCAACTATTAGATGTCTACAATATGTACCGTCCCATGTGGGAATAGGTAAAACATGTGACAACTGACTGTGCAAAGAACATGACGGGTCACAATACTGGTTTGGTAAGCATAATTAAGAAAAAATTGAATGGAACAAATATTGCACGGCCTCACCAGCAATTTTATTATATTACCCATCAAGATGCACTTTACGAAAAAAATGTGAACTTTGAAAATATTATGAATATTAGGTATAGTAAAGTCCCGCATTTATATTCGCAAAAACGGCATGGACCATTGAACATTCCAAAATTTTTTGAATGAAATTGACGCAGAGTATGAAGATAACATTAATTTTTCTGAAATAAGATGGCTCAGCCGTGAGAAAGTTTCAAAAATGATTGTTTGAGTTGATAGACTGGAAATTGAAATGTTTCTGATAGAAAAAGGAAATAATATACCAGACTTATCGAATTTTAAGTAGATAAGGGAGTTAGGTTTCCTTGTGGACATCACAACTCTCCTCAATAAATTAAATATAACACTACAAGGCGAAGGAAAGAATCAATGAGCTATTCACAGAAATTAAAAGTTTCCAGATTGAAATGAAATTGTTCATTCTTCAACTTGAAAAGAATAATCATTGTCATTTTCCTAGTTTGCAATCTTTTTCAATCAAAAATGACAAACAGTGTCCTTCGAATATTTTTATTAAGTCACTAAAGGAACTGGTTGAAAATTTTCTTCATCGGTCTCAAGATGTTCACGCAAAATAAATGGACATATTGATATTTTAAAATTCTTCAAAAATTGATATTGTGAAAGTACCAGACAGTTTACAACTATTGTTAATTGATTTGATATCCAACAATGAATATAAAAATAATTTTGATGAAAATAATCCAATTGCATTTTATTCAAATCTACCAGAAAATAAATTTCCCAATTGAATATATTTTGCAAAATCAATTGTTTGTATTTTTCCAAGAACCTTTTGATGCGAACAAACATTTTCAAGAAATAATTTCATGAAATCAAACTATAAAACGAGGTGGACGGATGAAAATATACACACTTTGTTGAGGATCTCAGTTTCTCAAACACAACCGGACTTAAATGAAATAACAGACAATAATAAAGAACATGAAGCGCCTTGAATTTCAATTGATGAATAAAATAATATTTTATATCGGTTGGTCGGTAGCCGGGCGGTTCAATGTGGGTGCTTTGTTCACTCAGTCAATCGGCCGATGTGTGAGTCGATGGTTCAATCTCCAGGTTGAATGCTCGATTTTCACTTGATATCGTCCAATCCGTGTTAGGAATCACACGTTAAAAGGTAAGACCTCGTTAGTCCTTAGCTAGCAAAAGTTTAGACTTTTGAGGGTTATTGTTCGTAGGGGTGCAATATCTGGATAACGAAAAAAATATTCCGTTTATTCACCCTTCTAAGAATTGTGAAATTTTTGTCCTCTGACGTTATTATTATTATTATAGCACGTCGAAAAAAAATTATTTTTTCATTTATTGATACTTGAAAATATTTATATTCTAATATGATATGAAAGCCCTATTTGAATTACATTTGAATGTTCTTTCCGCATAAAAACTATTTTGAAAATGGCTCGCTGTTCGAAAGAGGTTGCTGACCTTTGCACTATAGTGAACTTAAAATGATAATATGTATTGGAATATAAAAAAGTTATCGTTTGTATGCAGATTCTTGATGATTTTATTTGAAGCTGCTAATACCCACGAATGGATAATCCGATTTTCATAATTGAACAATCATCGGATAGACAATTGAAAGAAATACCTACTCAAAGTCCTTATTTTCCTCAATAGAAATGATGATTTCGAAATCTTTTCCATTTAAAAAATTGAAAGGGGAGAGAAATTTTCACGACCGCAATGTATAATATATAAAATGTTCGGAAATCAAACTGTTGAGTAACAATTTTAATTTAATATGCTTCCGATTATTTACTCATTTTATATAATTGAAGTATTATATGATGGTCAAATGCATTAATTCAATCGTATTGTTCCTCTAATACTTTTATAGCGGTTCGTGATGGGACATGTCACAGTCCCCTTATAGTTTATGGTTAAAGGATCCATAATATAGGATCCAAATCTCTCAAATTGATGAAGCTCGTCTTTACCTACTTCTAAAGACTCATACAATGAATTTTCGAATGGGTCCATCTAATTCATCATAATGTACTCCATCATAACATCAAAGGAAAGATATTGCAATGCATTATAACGGTACAAGATCATAATCGTAATATACAGAATACGTTATGCAGAGAAACGTGAGCCGTCATAATCGCAATTCACCAAAACGTAAAACAGCAGAACCTACTTTCTCATAACGTACAAATTCATTACGTTCTCAAAGAAAAGTTACCCGAACATATCCGTGACGCATCATATTCACATTTTATCAAAAACTCAATGTATTATATCTCTAAAGCATAGAAACCGTATTGTTCAGAATACGTACTCCATCATATTCGTAATGTGTAGAGAACGTAAAGTATCATAACGTAATCCATCATAATTTGGTTGCAACCGCATCAAGTCTGTCTCACAATAGCCTACCGGGGCCATAGTCGATGGGTGGAACATATATTTTCTAAGCAGAATAACCATCATATTCTTAGCGGAATTCTGCCATACTACCTAGGGTAGAATTCATTTCAAATGCATTTTATTTTGAGTTTCATCAAAGTCAACCAAAATTATGTCGATATAATTGATTTTTCGTTCTCATATTGAACGTTTTCTAATTTTTCACTGCATTGGGACTGTCATTGAAAAATTCAGTATAATTACTAGACAGATGATTGATAATAATTCAATTTCATCCAATTCCATTAAACATACGCGATATACATTTTATGAGTGGATATCAGGTATTTTAAAATGGCCGAACAGATACATGATGACATTTGTTGGTGTTGATTGATTATAACATATTAATTGTAATATTGATTCAGTTCCTGTATTTTCTCGTTTACATTATTTGGCATACTACTCTTCATTGTAGCAGTTCAGTCTCAAAGCATTGTTGATTCAAATAGCTCAATAAAATCCATAACGTTAATATTTTCTATTATTTCATTGAAGCTTGTGACTCACGGTCGTATTGTTGGATAATATTGCTTTGAAGTGACGTCATTTGTATCGGTTTCTTGAAATTGTTTGAAGGGCAGTTTCATTAAACTATTTGCCAAACGACACGGGTTGGATATAACTTTTTGCTTTTTGTCTGCCCTATTCGCGAAATTCATTTTCACTAGATGGAACTTAGAATTCGGACGCAAAACATTTGGCATCTGCCATATTCCACAAGCGACCATAGAGTTTAATTAAATTGTCATTCGAATTGCAACAAATTGCTGAAAATTTTGAGGGTTGAAATGCGTTTTTCAGATATTTTGAACTACGCAGGCATTACTAATGAAAGTATAACTTGTTCACCTTAGTTAAATATTTTTCGCTCTCCATGTATGTCTAAAAGTCATTTCTTTTCTCGAAACAATAAATAGATCTTTTTTTCAACATTCTCACCCACATGTTTTCTGAAGGTATTCCAAATTCATTTAACATCAGTTGAGTCCAAATCAAATGCAAATCAAATAAATTAAACGCATAATTGATAGATTTCAGAATTATACTGCGCTCACCTACATACAATTTTTTCAATGACAGTTTTGGTTTGATTTTGATTATAATCGAGAAGATTCCAAGTGATATATCAATGTGGTGAAACTACGAGCATTTTGTACATATCGTGGTTCTTGATTTTGGCACTATGATACCTACAAAATATCACATTTAACAGTATCCAAAGTTATACGATATTCGTTAGTTTCATGCCATTTTGTGTTGTCTCGGAAATTTGGTTGTTGCAATGTTTTTTATTCCTTAAAAATATGTATCTGATATGTCTGATGGTTTCAAAATAGTAATATTATCAACACGAAGAAACTTGATCCTGATACCCAACCAACCTTTCTTCAGAAAAATTATTGGATCACTAAACTAGTTAACTGACTATATTGATAGTTTTGTAACTAGGTATTTCATTGATTTTGTTCACACAGAATAATTTGGTACTACCATTACTTACTTTCATGTCATTCTGCGTAGCCATATTAACAATTTGAAAGCTTCAAGAGACAAAATAAAGACAAATAAATCGATCTGGAATATATTCATGATAATCTTCAAACAGTTTGAGAGTTCAAAGAAAACACAGATTGAATCAACCAATAGCATGGGCCGATGGCGAATGGTGAACTCGTTCGCAATTGGTTTTGTGGTGTTAATGAGTCTTCAGGGCAGCCAACTGTCTCAAAATTTCACTAAACATTATAATGGAGAATTATGAAAAATTAGAAAAAATGAATGAATTAACTCAAGTATTTCATCATATTTGAGCTTCTTCAGTATCATAAGATCTTCAATGAGTTCAAAACTTCAACTTCCGCCATTATTTCCACATATTAATAGCAAGCGCTAATAATATGTGGAAATAATATTTGTCTATAAGACAAAGTACGTTATGACGCGTTACGGTTTCTACCATTACGATTATGATCGTTTTATATCATGATGCGTTGCTGTTATGATGGAATGATTTAATGATGCCTTGAGTTCATCATTGAATGATATTATGATGCGTTATCGTTATGGCGAAGTACGTAATGGAAAAGTACGTTATGATGAAGTATATTATGATGGATTACATTATGAAACTGTACGTTATGCCACTGTTAATTTCTATCTTGTATTATGTGATCAATTGCGATTTCTATCGTTTGACGTTATGACATAGTAAATTTTTGTGTACTATAATTTCTATCCTGTACCTACATTAGGATGCATTAGGTGTCCTCCTTTCCGAATAATTTGATGAAGTTCAGTGCGATGTGGAGTTTTCTCATCAAATACTAGACATTTTAAAATTATTTCTGGAAATTTCTTTTTGCCCACAAATATTTCTTGACTTCAAAAAATTCAGGAAATAATTCTTTCGAAGACATTATCATTTCTATTCAACCGGAGAAGGTTGTTAGAAAATGTCAGGTATTTACTTCCATATTATTCAACATTTTGATATGAAGAAACCTTCAACAAATGAAATCGCATAATTCGCTATTTCAATCAAATTTGAATTTTCATTGAAATGCTTTCTGTAGATATTCTGTATATTTGAAATATATTAAAATTCAAATGAATTCCTAATAGTATTTCAATAATATTTATAAGAGAATTATTGAGTGAATATTTGACTTTGATGATTTCCTACAGCGTGAATATTATTTATTTGAAGTATATTTTTTTCATTGTGAGTACATTCTCGAATATGGGTTAATCATATATTGCTGGAAACAAAAATTAAATCGACTTTCACTTCAATCACGATCCTTCTGTTTCTTTTTGTTCGAAGTTCCATTCAATTTTGTTTATAGTATATACTTTTCAATGACGTATGAACAAATACTTGCTCATTATAATGAAAAATAATTCTAGTTTCAGGGAAAAACATTCTAGGCATTCAATCTTGAATACTATTTCCCATTTTCTGTTCATGAACCATTTGAAATTCGTTCATTCCATTTTTAATTCTACTTTTCTTCTTTTTATATTTGAATTTATTTAACCATACTATATATTTATAAAATTATTACAATGTGTTAATTAATTGGCACTCCGGGGCGACTTCATTGATTCCAATGGCGCATTTGCTTTTTCAGCTGCAGGAAAACCCGGAAAAACCTGCAGCACCACATCATCTGAAATTGAAAAAAATTATTGAAAAAGGGTATTTGAAATGGGAAAGAAAGTTTTTGGCTTTGAAATCTTCTCAAATAAGAACTATTACGCAGGATGTATCACTTCAACTTCAACAACCCCTGCATAATTTTTTTATTGAAAAAGTGTCAAAAAATTGTATTTGCTCAAGTATACTTCCCAAACCAGTGCTTCCCTACAGTCAGCTGCGTCTTTTTTGAACAAGTCACAACTTGCTGAATTATATTCGATTTCACAAGTTGTATAGAATCTTCTCAAATTATCGTTCCTTCATATTTAATAATAATCCTGTAATTTTGTGGTGTTTTTATTGTGAATCTGGTAGCTGATGATATTTCAGGCAACAGTTTTCTTCTTCAATAGATATTATTTCAATTGAATGGCCGGAGACTATGACGGACCTATGAACATAGGCTTCCACATGAAGTACAAAAAGTTTCGTCTGTTATTGCAGCTGACATCATCAGTGAGACTTAAGGGGTATACCTCGTATACCCCTTAAAGTGTTGAAAATAACGATTTGGTGTTGGGAAAAAACTCCAGTGATATCCATTACTTCCACGGGCCTCACGAAAATGTTTTGCTCCAGGTCTTTTTCAAGAAAGTGGTCTCATTCAAATTTTTTTTAATTCTCGTGCAAAGAAGTGTGTTCTTAGCATTTTTGATTGAGTCATTTTACCCCAAGACACGACATTGTGTCAGTTTTTGAGTTTCCCCAGATCTACTAACAGCAAAATGTTGTAATTTATTTGATTCACAGGAAAATCCATTCACTATTACCAGAAATATAGTTAATCAAAATTTGAGTCAAATCACCCGAATAGCATTTTATAGAATTAAGTGTCAACAAATGTGTTTCTCGATTCTTTGAGTGGAAGAATACACGCATGCTATCGGTATGAAATTAGGGATAGACAAATGTGCAATGATCCGTCTCAAAAGAGGACGATGCGAGGACTACGGAGAGGATGTGCAGCTAGTAGATGAGAGCATCCTACACCATCTGGATGCCGGAGAGACGTATACTTATATTTCTCTTCAGGGCTGCTGCCCGAGCAGCTGATGAACTCAATATAATTTTCGACACTGAACGAGGTGACCACAACTCTGTCACCGAGTTGGAACCCGTTCAGAGATAATCTCACTTCTGCGGAAATACAAAGATGAGCCAATACATGGGGTCTTCTTCGATAACAGTGGAGACCTTGGCTTATCAAAGCGCCTGACGTCCGCTTTTCTCAGGTCGAGTGGGCTTAAGTCGGAAACTGAGGGGTTCATCATGGCTTGGCAGGATGGTGTCTTCAACACCTTAGTCTACCGCAGTCGTATGATGAGTATAGAGGTTTCTGACACAAGGTGCAGGGCCTGCCGCGAGGCGCCCGAGACCCTAATGCACGTGCTATCAGCATGTCCAGAACATGCGGTCTCGGCCATATCCATCGACATAACGCGGTCCTAAGAGTGCTATATTACCATCTATGGCACTCTTACGCCATTGACGAGACACCGGTGTTGCCCTACGCTCCGGGGGATATTGAATCCGTTGTGGGGAACGAGAAGTGCCGAATTTATTGGAACTATACGTTCCCCACCCTCAGTCTCATACAAGCTAATAAGCCTGATGCAGTCCTTCTCGACCACCAGAACAAAACGATATTTGTCGTGAAGTTTTCTGCTCCTAGCGAGACGAATATCGTCAGAAGAGAGGAGGAAAAATGGATAAAATATCGAGATTTTCTCTTCGAACTCCGCAGACTCTATCCAGATCACTCTGTCAAAATGGTTGTTTTGATTATTGGAGTCCTTGGAATGCTGCCTTCTCTACTCTCGAATCTTAAAATCATACCGGCTTGCCGCACTAAGGCAGAAATCTTAGCCGCAGAATACTGTCATTCTTGGCTCACTGCGCTTGCTCAGCGCACATGATTCTCGGACCCAATGATCACTTACCCCATGGTGTGGGGGAGTGGTCGTTGGTTGATAGGGGGATAGGGCCTGACCAGCGCACACTACGGTGAAAAAAAAATGAAAGAACTCAAGAACGGCTGAACCAATTTTTATAATATTTGTGTTTTTGGATTTGTCTACGTCGGGAATAGGAGAATATGATTTTTCTTCAATAAAAATCATAATAATAAGAACGGCTGCACCAATTTCTATGATATTTGTGATTAGAATTTTTTTTCGACGAGATTAGTATTGACAAAATATATAATAATGATATTATAATTATAATGGGCTGGACCAATTCTTATTTTTTTATGTTTTGGATTTATCTTCATCCGGAATAGAATGATAAGTATTAAAATATGTCATTTCAAAAATAAAAATAATAATAAAATAACTCAAGAACTTCTGGACCCATTTCTATGAATTTCATGTTTGAAGATTTGTCTTCGTTGGGAAAAGGATGATAAGTATCAAAATATAATATCAAAAACAAAAAAAAAGATGAGACAAAATATCAGTGATAATAGTGACGTGTTATAATATAACGCAACTGACAGCTCACATCCATTCTGACAGCTCACGTTCGTTGTACATTTGATATAACAAAACGCAACTGGGAATCCATTTTTATAACAAAACGCAACTGATAGTTTACTTAATGTACAGTACGGTCCTAAAGTGACGGATGAATTCATTTTCTACGTAAACATGAATGCAAATGAAAAATCCTGAAACAGGTCAATTTTTATATTTGAAAATACACGTTCTCAACAAAATCATTCAGCTGCCTCATCAACCCTCTAGGGTTCATAGCTACCCCTATGAAAATCATTAATAGAAATAGGTAGCGTATGATACCTCGTTATTAATAATAATAATATTTATTTTCCATTAGACACAGATAACATGTATTGGAATCGTCAAAGTACACATAAACCAATATCACAAAATGCACAGTGTGAGGGACACCGTTGTTATTAAAACAACAACAACAAAATTAAAATAAAATAAAATACCTACACCACAGATACACTTACATATTACGAATTGTAAAATTTTTGCAAATTATAAAAACAATTCTCAATCAAATAATTCTTCAACAAATTACGAAACTTACTGAAGTTTTGTTATATTTTTTAAACAACTAGGGAGTTTATTGAAAATAGTAAGACCTACTTGAAAGGGTTCTCAATTCTCTTTTCAGCAGTATGATATTTTTTATAATTGGATGTTGGTAACGAAACAAATCCAATTGTTCAATGTGTACAGTTTATTAATGATACTATGAAACGAAATAAAGTTCAACGCTTTCAACAATATTTGAAATAATAACAGTCTAGAGCTAGAGCATATGCTCAAAATAGGAACCGTTCATCTCCTGACAGAAAAATTAGACGATGTTGAAATCCTTCGACAACGTTCTGCAACGCAACTGCGGTAATTTGATTGATTTATTGCCCGATGCGGTGATTTATATGGATGTTATTTATGTGTTTTCAAAATGCTCAGTACATGAGTCTTACATACATCATTATTATTAGCTACTTCTCCTGTAGGTGTCTGAGGGTTCAGTTTTGATCTCCCAGCTTTAGGAAGATTTTTTACAGTTCCAAATTCACGAAATTTTTGTTCTGTTGTACTCACCGTAGACTGGGAAATGTGATGGTCGGGATACTACATTCAAATGTCACTAAAACATCCAATGCTTCCGAATATTCTAGAATCCGATGCCAGACTAGTCAATCGTGACAGATATTTGTCCTGAGGAAACTGTGTATGTGTCAAGTAAAATTCCTTAAGCACCTTATTTTAAAAATCGAAAAATACCATATGGATGAATAGAGAATTGAAAACCCTTTCAAACGAGGTATCATGCGCTACCCCTTTCTATCCAACCTTTTCATAAGCGTAGCTATGGCTTCTAGGGTGTTGATGAGCGGTTGAATGATTTTTTGAAAGTGTATTTTCAAAAATAAAAAATTGACCTATTTCAAGATTTTTCGTTTGCATTCATGAAGCACGGGACCTCACTGTTATGGTTTGTTTTAAATCATCGCAAAGTTGACCGATAATGTGTGCAAGAATCGGTATAATACAAATTCCCATTGATTTTATTATACTTAATAATTTTGTATCAATTTTTAAATCCTAAATCTGTTTATTCATTGATGAAAGAAAGTTGGCCGGGTTCGCTAGTATATGATGAAAGTGTAACTAATCGATGTACATGAAAGATATTTTAGAAAAACTATTATTAGCGGTCTTTATCAATGAAACAGAACCTAAAACGATTAATTTTAGAATTTTTGTCTGCTATATGTTCGCGGGCGAACATATAGGCATCAGTAGGCGGAACGATCAAAAGTGTCGGCAGTTAATCTGTTTATCTTATAGAAAAGGTCGGCGATCATTCAAAGTGTTAATCTGTGGTGGAAATAAATTTGAATTATCGGCACTACACAGTGAAAAATATTCCAACTTCATATTATACTCAATGAGTTTCATTCAATAGTGTTTGATTTATACCAAGAGATTCATAAATTAAAAATTTATGTCGATTCAAAGAATCGAGAAACACATTTGTTGACACTTAATTCTATAAAATATTATTCGGGTGATTTGACTCAAATTTTGATTAACTATATTTCTGGTAATAGGGAATGGATTTTCCTGTGAATCAAATAAATTATAACATTTTGCTGTTAGTAGATCTGGGGAAACTCAAAAACTGACACAATGTCGTGTCTTGAGGTAAAATAACTCAATCAAAAATGCTAAGAACACACTTCTTTGCACGAGAATTTAAAAAAAAAATTGAATGAGACCACTTTCTTGAAAAAATCCTGGAACAAAACATTTTCGTGAGGCCTGTGGAAGTAATGAATATCACTGGAGTTTTTTGCCAACACCAAATCGTTATTTTTAACACCTCCACACGTGTTTTGATCACCAAGTGATCGAAACACGTGATAAAGTATACCCCTTGAGTCTCGCTGATGATGTCAGCTGCAATAACAGACGAAACTTTTTGTACTTCACGTGGAAGCCTATGTTCATAGGTCCGTCATAGTCTCCGGCCATTCAATTGAAATAATATCTATTGAAGAAGAAAACTGTTGCCTGAAATATCATCAGCTAACAGATTCACAATAAAAACACCACAAAATTACAGGATTATTATTAAATATGAAGGAACGATAATTTGAGAAGATTCTATACAACTTGTGAAATCGAATATAATTCAGCAAGTTGTGACTTGTTCAAAAAAAGACGCAGCTGACTGTAGGGAAGCACTGGTTTGGGAAGTATACATGAGCAAATACAATTTTTGGACACTTTTTTAATAAAAAATTATACAGGGGTTGTTGAAGTTGAAGTGATACATCCTGCGTAATAGTTCTGATTAATCTGATTCGGATAATATTCGAGATGAAGTTATTTGAGAAGATTTCAAAGCCAAAAACTTTCTTTCCCATTTCAAATACCGTTTTCAATATTTTTTTTTAAGAAGAAAAGTATAATTAAAAATGGAATGAACGAATTTCAAATGGTTCATGAACAGAAAATGGGAAATAGTATTCAAGATTGAATGTCTAGAATGTTTTTCCCTGAAACTAGAATTATTTTTTATTATATTGAGCAAGTATTTGTTCATACGTCATTGAAAATTATATACTATAAACAAAATTGAATGGGACTTCGAACAAAAAAGAAACAGAAGGATCGTGATTGAAGTGAAAGTCGAGTTAATTTTTGCTTCCAGCAATATATGATTTACCCATATTCGAGAATGTACTCTCAATAATATAAATAAATAATATTCACGCTGTAGGAAATCATCAAACAACAAATAATGGCAATAGTGAGATGCAGAAGAGAAGGGGACTGAGGGAATCACCCTGAAATACACCCCTTCTGAAAGTGACCCACCCTTTTTGAACTATTGCTTGACCAGATGTTATGATGAAGCGAGTTCGCCAAAGTGGTATCACTCACTATGTTGTCGGATACCGCAAGACATCTGAGCAAATGAAAGATGAGCTCATACGAAATTGTATCAAATGCCTTACGGTAATCGATCCAGGCCATAGAGAGGTTACGCTTATATTGTATCGAGTCCTGCGTTACACATCTATCGATGAGCACGTTCTCTTTACATCTAACGACTCCTCTCTTCGACCCTCTCTGCTCATATATCCGTTCGAACACTTGGTCAACAATTTTCATTAATGAAATATCATATGTTGGTACTCATTATTCTATTCCCGGAGAATACAAATCCAAAACACAATAATCATTGAAAACGTTACAGCCATTCTTGGGTTCTTTCATTATTATTATTTTTGATCAATGCTCATTATTCTATTTCCGACGAAGATAAATCCAGTAATACAAAAATCATAAAATTTGGTCCAGTTGTTGTGATAAATGGTGTAACTAACACGACTTTGTTGCATTTATACAGATAATATCATTTTCGAAACTCCTATGATACAACATTTTTGAGCCATTTTTGAGATAAGCGTGTACAAGTTCGCAGGAAAACAGAGCGAGCAGTTACAAGCTATAACCTATACATACATTCCCAACGACCCAACAATATATTCGTATAAGAAATCCATAGAACTAAGCTCAGGAAACTCGAAGTACGCTCAGTAAACGGCTGTACATGCTACCACCTTTTTTGAGTACTGGCATAGCCCTCATTCGATAGGAACTCGGGGTTCTTGATAATTCGTATTGATGAATATTAATCCCCAGGTTAAAAATCATTAAAGAATTTGTCGTGCATTGACTCAACTGTAATTATAACGACGTCATCATAGAAAGCTGAGAGACGCAGAATATTATACTGACGATGCCCAATAGGCTGAAACAGCTGTCTACTGGTGGCTCTTAAATTGAAATCAATATAGGAATGATCCTTTTTTGATTTTCATGGAATTATTTTCCAGCAGCTATATATATATATATATATATATATATATATATATATATATATATATATATATATGGAAAATATACTCGTAAAAATCTGAATAGAAAATTATTTATTTTTCTTCAATATACATCTACAGACTGTACTATTCTCCTAGTGAAGTGAGGTCCGTATATATTTTTCAAAGATCCTAACAATGTGAGGACATATATACACGTACTAATTCATCAAAAACGCAAAGTGAGGTCCATTAAACGTTGCCGAGTTTTTTACATGTGAAACAGATGAATGCAAGGTGGATAAGAGATAAATGTATATTAGCGAAGATTTATGAAAGTTTGATTGTTGCGTCGTGGAAACTACTGCGTGATTTAAGTTAGTTTTGATCAAAATAAACTAAAAAATACATGTTGCTTTTGTTTTGAGTATTTCAGTTTCACAAATACATTTTTCAGGATGGACAGAAAAACATAAATTGTGGTGAAAAATAATAACGAAGTTTTAGACCGGTTGTGGATTCCAAAATATGAAAGTACCAAGGGACTTGGCAGAAATGAGATCAATAGTCTAGTTCATATACCATTTTCTTCTAAAATTTTTATATTGTCTCCGAAAATTACGATCAAGGTGTCATTATATTCATATTGTCACGTAGAAAGTTTGAGGATGAGTTCGAAAAGGCACTGACACAAATTACGAAAGTCATAAACAAATTAGTTGAAAAAAATTGAGGTTTGTTTTTTTCTGAATATCTCGAATAGTACTCAAAATTTTCGAATTTGAAAAGAAGATCAAAAAAAATCATCAAATATGCTAATAGGCTCAATAGGCTAATGAATAGATTGCCGCGCGCCGTCGCAAAAATGACAAATGGTTGAAAGCTACTCTGTAGCTGGCAGAGTCCAATAGGACTCTGTATATTTTTTCAACCATTTGATCAGAAATAAAATCATTTTTTCAATCATATAACACATGTGGCCATTTCTATTTGAATATGGCGGTACTATGACGTCAAACAACTCGATATAAAGAGAAACTAACGACGAAATTTTATCAGTTTTTGAATAAAAGTCAATAATTGAAATTTTTCACTTATCAACGAACTCCTAAGGGACTTTTGTTATATGCCAATTTTCACGTCATTGATCTCAAAAATCTGAATAGTAAGTGGTATTTTCTGAACTTCGACATCGAAGTGTACCTCTTTTACTACAAAAAATGATACTGTGCTGTCCATTTATCTGTACCGGTGAAAAGTGTAATTTTTATGAAGTTATTATTCACTTTTTCACTGGCAGAGAAAAATAAACAGATTACTATCTGCGACACCTACTTGTAGTATAAGAGAGTCCTTTCGAAGTCGAAGTTCAAAAAATACTAATTTCTATTTAGATTTTCGAGATAAATGATATAAACAATGGCGTTTAAACAAAATTGATAGAAAGTACGTGAATGAATCAAAAACTTCAATTTTTAAACTTTCATTCAAAAACCAAGCAAACTTCGACGTTAGCATCCTACATCGAGTTTGACAATATTTCTGTATGTGACGTCATGCTCTATTCGATAGAAATGGCCGCATGTGTTATATATGATTTCGTTGGTACCCGTTATATAAACAGAGAATTCGAATCATAATTATCACGAAGTCAAACTTCGTTATTGATTATTAAATGAATAATTGCTTTCAGATTCTCCCTTCATTCATTATTTATCTAATTGAAGCTGGATTGATTCTCTTACGTAACATGGCTGGCGGAACTACAAATAGTAATGATGCTCCCAGGTGTGGCTTAGAGAGTTAGTAACAGACCCTACTCAGAAGAAGCTAATGACTACTTGTAGTAGTCAATGCCAAATACATAAAAACGACAGCAACATTTTCGTTATAATTTCAGAGGCATTTTATTAAATGAGAAACAGTTTTGTGGATGAAATTAAATATTTTCAAAAATCAATGTGAATGTCGAAGGAGCTTTTAATTGAGCTGAATTTTCCATTTAGCTCTTCATCAAAAGCGATAAAACCAGTAAAAATATATTCGATCACTTATTCAAAACTCAACCATTCTTTGAAGTGAGAAATTCAACATACTCAACTGATGTAAAATATAATAAAAAATTACAGCTAATACAAGTGGTGAAACGGCACAGCAATAGTGTGCCAGCAGGTCTTCAATTCGAATCTGCCTATGACTTCATATTTTTTCTCGAACGTCACTGATGCCAAAACAAAAACAACAAATGGAATAGAATGAGTTGAATCAGTAATTTCACATTCAAATACAAAACGATTTTGTTGTCTCTTCAATTTCACAATCATTGGTATCAACTGTAATCAATATTTCAGTCTGGGCTTCAAGTTAAGATTCGTATTGAATGGACATACTTTCAGTAAAATTAAGTGGTTAGGCTCATTCGATCCGGAGTTTTGTCAAGATCATTGTGAAAAAAAAAAGTAAATTAGTTCATAAAAAATTCTAAAAGTTATAAATAATTAAAGACCCTAAAAAGCAGTGTTCGGTTTTGTTATTTATAGTTCGTAAACTATAAATATTTTTGAATTCTAAAAAAAAGATCATTGAATAGAAGGAAATTTACTGAAAAAAAATTCCGACTTCCAAAACGGTATCTCCATTATTTATAATTTCAATTCAACGCTGAAAATAGCTGTCCGCGCGCCATTTTTAGGTTGCGCACATGACCCCTAAGCGAGTACGTAACTTGAAAATACTTTTTTTGAGGTACTTAAAGTAAATAGAAAAATTTTAAAAATTTATGATATAATCCAAACACTATAGAGATCTGATTCCTGTTGGAAATTTTCATTATTGTAAATTTTCCAATAATTTAGACAATTGTTAATTGACAAAATTTTGTGAAACTTCCTTTATCTTTCAAAGTAAAATAAATATTTTAATAATTACCGTGAAATTATTTCGCCTCGTGGAGCCCTTCTTAGATACATACAAAAGAAGACTGCATGATAAAACTTCTGAAAATTTTAATACTTTGTTTATAATAATTTTTTAAAGTAAACAAAAAAACACAATAATGTTATGTCGATAAAAGACATTTATGAACTGAAACGGATAATTTGTTTATAAAGCTTTTATAAAGAAATGGACTATTTCAATATTGAAAAAAAAAATTTCAACTTCATAGAAAACTGTCAATTATGATTTGAAAAAAATGTCTAAGTAATATTATTAGTTTTTAATCGGTTTTTTATATGTCTACTGTTCAAATTATAAGTTAAGACATTTTTTTTTTCTAAAATCATAATTAACAGTTCTCTACAAAATAACAAAAAAAAATTCCATTAACAATTTCATTGTTTATTCGCTCAATAATTTGTTATAAACAAATTCGCAACAACCAAGAGCATAAAAATATCGAAGAAATTTTTTGCCATTATTTATTCAATTTTGAAAATACACGTGCTGCAAAAGTTGCACCAGCTGATCCATTTGTTGACTTTAATGCTTATATAACTTTTAAACTATTAGAGATACGACAATAAACATTCAGATCATTTTTGTAGATAATTAAATTATCTTTCAAATGTCATCTTGCATATATTTTTTAGTAATTGTTAACTTGTTGTTTTAGGCATTTGTTTATAAAAATTTCCTCGGGTTTCTACAAATTTTCAGGCTCACAGCTCAGTAAATAATGCGAAATTGGATATTGAACTTCAGACCAATTTTGTTATCGAGATGAAGATGAAAATAATGATTCTGATGATGGAGATGAGGATTCCGAATACGGCATGGTCACTGATCAACAAAATAGAAAGAAGTCAGCTCATCAAAAAATTAATAACGGAATCTTCGGAGCAGATTTAGATTCCGAATCTGAAGAAAACACGGAGCCAGATGAGACAGGAGGAGAAGAAGAAGAAATGTAAGAACCTAAAGATCAAGAAGAAGAAGATGAAGCATAAGAAAAAGAAGAGCAAAAAATCGAAAACCTCTCGAGTAACAAAAGAAAAAGAATAGCACCTTCACTTCCAAATCTAGATATTGCAAGTACTTACTTCAAAAACTTCTACCCCCCAAAAAACAAAGGAAAAGACGAAATTGATAAAATAAATTGACTGCTTCATTATTCTTGATATGATAATAACGAATATTATCGACGCTAATTGTAATATTCCGATTAAAATTTTGTATTCGAAAGGAATAAACTGCTTTCAGTTATATAAATTTAATATCTACTCAACAATCTGTTTAAAAAAATCTGTTTAAAATCTGTTTTTCCGCTAATCAGCTGCCGCTCCCATACGAACGACAACTCTCAGAAGTTGAGAAACTTGTGCGAGCTAAGGACTAACGAGGTTTTACCTTTTAACGTGTGATTTCTAACACGTTACCTCGTGTCCTTATATTTTTTAATGAAATTGTTGCATCTCTGAAGCATTTTTTGAATTACAAACTAGAATTCAGTGAAATAGAAGTAAGCAATTAGGTGGGAATATAATAATTCCCAAAATTTTGCGAAATTCATCAATAGCTTATGAAAAAATGAACAAATAAACAAATAACCAACTGTAAGATAATTTATTCTTCAACAAAATTGCTCTGAAGTTCAATATCCGAATTCAGCTGTGAGCCTGAAAAGTTGAAAAAACTCGAGTTAATCGTTAATTTTCATAAACAAATGCCTAAAACAACGAATTAACAATAAATAAAGAATATATACAAGATGACATTTGAAATTATCTATAAAAATTATCTGAATGTTCATTGTCGTATCTCTAATAGTTAAAAGCAAGTGTATTTTCAAAATTGAATGAATAATGGAAAAAATTGTTCATGGCATTTTTATGCTCGTGGTTGTTTTTGTTATTTTCATAACTTAAAAAAAAATAAAGCTGAGAGTAGAATTTGTTTATAACAAATAGTTGAGTTAATAAACGATGGAATTGTTAATGAATTTTATTCTGTTATTTTGTATAGAACTGTTAATTATGATTTTAGCAAAGGAAAAAAATGTCCTAACTAATAATTTAAACAATAGATATATAAAAAAAAGATTATAAACAATTATATACTATTATTGACATTTTTATTCTATATCATAATAATTGACAGTTCTCTATAAAGTTGTAAAATTTTTCTTCAAATATTGAAGTGTCCTATTTGTTTATAAAAAAATTATAAACATATGGAGATAAAAATCAATCGTTTCAGTTTATAAATGTTTTTCATTGATATAAAAACGATAAAATAATGATGAATGAAGATAACATTTTTTTACAACATTATTGTGTTTTTTCTTCTTTTGTTTACTTAAAAAAATTATTGTAAACGAAGTATTAAAATTTTCAGAACTTTTATCATCATCTTCTTTTGTATTCAAGAAGGGCTCCACGAAGCGAAAAAATTTTACGCTAATCATTCAAATATTCATTTCACTTTGAACGATAAAGGAAGTTTTAGAAAATTTTGTTGATTAACAATTGTCTAGATTATTGAAAAATTAACTTTAATGAGAAATTCCAACGGGAATCAGTTCTCTATGGTGTTCAGATCATAAATTTTTAAAATTTTTCTATTTACTTCAAGTACCTCAAAAAAAAATATTTTCAAGTTACGTACTCGCTTAGAGGCCATGCGCGCAACCTAAAAGTGGCGCGCGGACGGCTATTTTCAGCGTTGAATCAAAATTATAAATAATGGAGATACCGTTTCGGGAGTCGAAACACTTTTTTAGTGAATTTCCTCCACCAAAGACCTCTTTTTCAAAATTCAAAAGTATTTATAGTTCACGAACTATAACCAACAAAACGGAACACTGCTTCGTAGGGTTTTCAATTGTTTATGACTTTTATAATTTTTTATGAATTATTTTCTTTTTTTTTACAATGATCTAGACAATATTCCGGATCGAATGAGCCTAACCACTTAATTTTACAAAAAGTGTGTCCATTCAACACGAATCTAAACTTGGAGCCCAGACTAATTCATACTAACGCAAGTATTTCTGAATTCGTGAACTCATATACTGACAAAGTCACAGACAGAGAGAGGACAGCGCTATGTTGCGACATCTCCGGGTCTCACTTTGCACGCAGCAATTAAATCGAAGGCACCTTTGGAATACACGAATGAAAATATACGGGAGGAACAGCGACCTCAAGCGTCCAACCATTGAACTGAAATATATGCGGTGAACGGGTTTTCATACCAAATGAAGTCCAATTTTTTTTTGCGAAATGACAATATCTTGTGGTGAGCCACTCATTAGAACTATTTGATTCACGAAACAAAGTGAGGTCCGTATATTGGTCCTCACTTTGTCGCGGACCTAACTTCAACTGTAATTTTTCAATGGAAGTGGCTCACTTCCTACTCTGGGAGTAGAAAGGTTAATGCAGTCAGGCTGCTGGAAAACAATTCCATGAAAATCGAAAAATAAATAGATAAGTACTTTTTGATCATTCCCATATTGATTTCAATTTAAGAGCCACCAGTAGACAGCTGTTTCAGCCTATTGGGCATCGTCAGTACCGGGCAGGCGGTCCTCGATCGAAGATAAAATGAGAAAAACCAAGAAAGTACTTGATAAAAATAGCTGCGTAAACGCAAGCGAAACATAAGTGGAACCACCTATTGATGTGACACCCAAGTCAACTTGCCAAGTTTTTATGTCAGTATTGGTGGTTTGACCAATCAACCGACAACTGCGGTAGCAGAAATTTGGGAAGCTAACCTGAAATGCCATCGGAAAACGAATCCACATGTTTCTAGAAATGATATGAAATCTAGAAAGGTTAATGCAGTCAAGTTGCTGAAAAATAATTCCATGAAAATCAAAAAATAGATAAGTACTTTTTGATCATTCCCATATGGATTTCAATTTGAGATAATAATACAATAATAAGATTATATATCTTGTAAAAAATATATAAATATGGAGAACTTACTAACGTGAGAATAAAATATAATAAGGTTCAAAAACAGATAGAAAAACATTAAATAATGACAGTTGATGAAGATTTTTGCTGACAATGTCAAGTGGGAAAATTCTAAATGATACTAGGATTACTAGATCTTTTATTTCAGTAGGTACGTGTAAATTTTAGTAAGACTATCAATATCAGTTCGTTTATTCATTGAATGTTCTTGGTTATTAATATGTATCATTTCCAAAAATATTCTTTTATTTGTATTGATTTCTCTATCTGAAATATTTGGATTTTCAAAATTCATTTTATGATCCTCCGAATTAACATGTTCTGTTAATGCACAAGAATTAACATTTCGTCTGTTATGGGAAGTGATGCGACTACTTAGAGGTCTAGATGTTTGTCCTATATATGTTTTAGGACAATCCATAGAAGAAATTTCGTATACTAAATTGGATTTTTGTTTATTTGAAATTGGTACTAATAGAGAACTAATAGAGGTACTTCTTCAAGTAGCTCAGGTAAAACATGTTAAAGAAAAACTTGGTATTTCAAGTCATTCAAATAGGAAAAAAGACTGAAATGATGACAGATGAATTAACAAACATTCAAACGTGTTCGGGTTAGTGTCAATCATGTCTAATGTAATTATCGATTTATTAGTTTGTTTCTACCGGGAACAATAACGGTCTGATTCAAACTCATCCAAACCATCTTTTCAATTCTTCCATTTACTTCAGTTCCAAGCTTCTGATGATGCTCACTATGTCAATTGACTCTACGTTTCCTAATTTTTTCTTTCAATCCGTGATAGATAATTGCAAAGTCGAACATAAATTTTCTCTCTCATATTTTCTTTGGGAAACTGAACTGACGAATGAGCTTCCGACATCAGTTAGGCTCATCGATATTCAACCTAAAAGTTGACATGACATTTAATTTTCCTGAAAGTAAAGGTTTCTGAGATATTTGCAAAAAACTGAAGATATGTCCTGAGAAGAGACATTACATCATGTGTGCAATAATCGCATGATGCAACTTTCCTATAACATAGGAATAATTGGCCGTAGTTATGCAGAATTAAAGCTCCCAACCCTCAAAAGTAGAGTTTTGAGTTAATCGATATTATTCATTTTTCAACAGTAATTCAATAATATACATTACAGCTTAATGAAAACATTTAAATTCTTATTTTTATCTGGCAAAATATCCCATTGTTGACAAAATGAAACTAAGAGAAAAATAATTTGTTCAATATTTTGAAAAATACAGCCATTGTTTTGGGGGTTGGTTGCTTTCTGCATTATTATGTAATGTTAAGAAAAAATAAAATTCAAAAGATCTAGACAAAAAAAATAATTTATTGATAAAAAAATTCTTTTTAACAATTTCAAGTTCAAAATCAAGACTAGAGAGCTATATTATACCCATCGATATCTTCGTCGAAGTTGTCATCTCCTTGTATTATTTTGTAGAAATTTTGGCAATCTGATGGGATAAGATGCATCATCTCCTTAAGATTTGCAAGTTTTTTTGCAGCGATCATCTTACTCATTAAAAAAAAGTTTTCGTGCTGTTCCTTCCGCCTTTTTTTATATCAATCTTGTGTACAGGTGCGTCGAATGAATCGTACTGAACAGTGAGCAGGAACGGTTCATCTTTTTTTAATATAATCGATCTTATTTTTAGCCAGTTTATTTTTTGTCCGTCGATGCTTTGTTTTCTGTTGACGATTTTTTTTTCAATCGTATTGACCCTCAAAAAATCACAGGTGTTCATTTCCGTTACCACAAAAGGTTTTTTTTCCACCTTGTTTCATTACCTTCACATATTCGGAGGGCAAATACAATCTTTGCTGGTTTTTTAATGCAGACTCAATTTGAGCAAAATCAGAGTCATTGGGTAAAAAACTGTGGCCTGAACATAAAAATGTTGAAGTAATATCAGTCAAAGTAGAGGATTCATGTAAGATAGCTTTCAACATAAGAGTTAGTTTAATATTCCGGTTTGTCCACCGCATGAATCACTCCAGAGAATGAGATGTTCGACGTTTTTTTCTATGTGAGCATTCATGTGCTTAAGAAGGCAGGAACCTACCTCTTGAGCCCCTCTTCCTGCAACGCCTTCAGCCCAAACGTAACAGAATCCCTGATCTTGCTTTCCGTTATGAATACCACAGTTGTATACCCAGAGCTGCCTTTTATAGAATACAATGTTTGTTGGTATTCTTGGTAAAGGTAATGTTTTTTCTAAATCAAATGTAAGGCACTCATATTTTACATTTTCTTTAGCCAACTGAAAGTCACATCTTCGTAAATTTTGAGCATTTTCTGCGTCTTTGAAGTGATTGGTATAATCTTTCTGAATGTTTTCTATTTTTTCTGGATCAATTTCGTTATCAATTTGTATCTTCAATCTATCGCACCTATTACAGGTATCCTTTTTGAGTGTCTTAAATTTCAAATTGAATCGTTGGTAAAATATTTTTTTATAGGATGGTAGACTTACAGGTTTATCAATTTCTTGGCTATACATCTCGTACATTTTCTGTATAGTCATTTCCGGGGGCAAAAATTCAGCGCTTGTTTGTTCTCTACGATAGTGAGATTTATATTTTGGAATTTTTTTAATTTGTTCAATTACCTCCTGAATTTTGGCTTCTGGAAGTTTATTTTGCCCTCCTGGTCTAATACCTCTTTGGTCAGTTGAAGAAATTCCACCTCTAAATTTCTTTAGATGTTGTGATGTTAAAAGTTCTAATATACATTTCACGGCATACCACTTTGTCTTGTATTTTATAGCTCCTTGAAAATTTTCTTCTTTCTGGATTTCTACCATAAAGTCGCTGCGATAATATTTACCTGGCAATCATATGAGCCTAATGACCAAAATCTTTCAAACTCTAACTTTCGTATTTCGACAGGTACATGTTCGGCACATTTTAAAGTGCAATTACAATCGTAATTTATGAATTCTTTCGGTCTAATTTCTCTTCCTTTATAGTTGTAATATTTTTCATTGCTATTCCTTTTCTTTTCCTTTCTGTCCTGTTTTGATTTTTGAATTTTCTTTTTCTTCCTTTTTTTTGGTCTTGCCTCGTTAACTTTATTTTCTAAGGGGGTATCTGTTGAATCGCTATCAGCAACGACATGATCGCTATCACCAACGACATGTTTTGAAGATGTTGGTTCATAATCTGAGATAGAAGATTCATCACTTACAGCTTCGTAATTGGGGTCGCGAATAGAGTCATCGTCATCCTCCGAATAGTTATCTTTGAGCTCATGACCACTGGAACAGGTTATTTCCAAATGGTGAACATCTAAAATGAAAAATAAAACAGCAATCATCAATCACATAAAAGAAACATGTAATTTTCGTACCATGAACCGTTTGAGTCAATGCTTTCTCTTCCTCCCTCATAAAAGCTCTGTTAATAGATCCACACTCTTTAATTAATTGCTTGTCTGTTGTTATTGTTATTTCCTTACTAGTACATGGAATTTGATTTGTAATAGTATCACCTACTTTTTCATTTGTTTAGAGAGGAGTCTAGTACTTTTTCCGTTCCTATTTCATTAAAATAACAGAAAATATATTATTGATTTTTACTTTAACAAATATTGCGGAAAACTCACCTCTCTCTTGTTCCTTTTGTTGAAGCAGATTGAAAATTTTACTAGTACGGGAACTAAACAAGTTGTATCACAAAACAACACACTTTTTACTTACAAAATATCATTGAAACACTTGAAATTTTGCTAAGATCACGAGCCAAAATACACAAAACAATATAATTTTTTGAGGTTACGTGAAGATTCCATAACGCAGAAAACTACTAGCCCACGCAGTGGCGTCAACAATAATTCTTGCATTCAACAGATTTGTATTGACGCCAGAAGGCAAGCAACCCACTTGGTCGTATTAAATCATTATTGAAACCAACCAAGTGGATTGGTATTTTTCTGAAAAAAACCTAAATCTTAGAAGGTTAAGAAAATGGGTTGGTTATTACAATAACAGTTATTAATTTCAGTTGGTAGGTTTCTGCAGTTTAAAATATTTGACATATAGATACATGTTATGTGGTTAATACAAATTTAGGCCTACTGTGGGTTGGTAGCATTCTGCATAACTACGTCCAATTGTCAACCTCCTGAACATTTTTCAATATTGGGAGTATTCATAACATAGTACAGGTAAGTCAGAATGAGACCAACAAACTCCGTTTTTTTTTATTCGATATGTTATTTGAACGAATCGTTTTCATAAATTCACCGATATGTCACCATACACTTTCACATAATGATCATTTTGAAACACCAACTGACAAAACCAACCTCAAACTTCAATACTTCTGTTAGATGAGAGATAAAGCCAAAAATAATATTTGCGAAAAACTGAAAATAAGTACCTACTTTCAATTTGTTGAATTTTGTGTTCGAGTATCATTATCAGAGTCATTCCATACTGAATTATTAAAAAAAATATTTCATAATTATCACCGGCAGACAGCGGTTGATTGGTCAAACCACCATCACTGCCGTGAGAATAATGAAAAATGGATTAATTCGAAAACTGCAAGAACATTGATGAAATCAAATGATTGAAATGACTTTTTTTCTTTTTGGGTGTTCAAATTGGATGTATAAATTTTACTGAGGTTATTTCTAAAAATAATCTTTTGGAAAGGTTCTTTTCAGTATGCAACATTTCAGTATAAGTTCATCAGTCCGGATTTCCGTTATCTAATATTATATTAAATGATTTGATATCCTTAAAAAAACCAATACGAATGGAAAATTAAAAAGAATATCTGAAAATAACAATTTCATTAAGCAAAAAAATACTGAAATGTAATTACAGTGAAAATGAGTAAAAATTAGAACAATTAAACAAAAAATTGATTATGGGATATCATATCTACGCTTGATTGGCTGAATACAATGTTGGACAACATCTATGCGGCTTTTCTTAATTTCCTCCTAAACCGTGGTTCCTCCTGTATATGATCTCAGCTTGGGACCACTCGATGTTATGTTGATGGGTCCAAACATGCTCTGCTATTCCAGATTTGCTGGTTTCCCTCGCTTTGTTTGTTTCTTGTGCTCGCCAGTACGAACTTTCAATGACCTCTTAGTTTCACCGATATAGGATTTCCCGCACCCACAGGGTATCCGGTAAATGCAGTCCGCACAGTCCGTGTTTGGTGACTTGGTTTTCGTAAGGCTCCTACGGATAATGTTTCCGGATCTGAGGCAGGCTCTGATGTTGTACTTGGACCCAATTTTACTCATTCTTTCTGATAATCCTCTGATGTAGGGAGGTGCACGCAGTGATTGTGATGGCATCTTAGCA
>NW_027412747.1:1980294-2040294 GCF_025532065.1 Leptinotarsa decemlineata
ACGATTTCACCGTCTTCAACTCCCTCTCGTAACCATGTTTCAGATATAGCTATAACATCATAAGCACAAACTAAGGAATTTCTGTAAAACTCAGTACATTTACTATTTAAACCTCTGCAGTTTTGGTAGTATACACTGAAATTACTAGACATGTTCATGTGGAACTTCCCGGGCTCAAACTCAATAAAAATACAATAATTTAATATCTAAGTGATACTGTTAACATAATGTTTTATGAAATAAAGTAATGACGAATTCCTAACTACTTAAAATGAAACTAAAATAAATTTCAATTACAAATGAACAATATAAGTGGAAAATAACAGCTACATATAATTTTAAACTCAATATTCAACATCATCAATAATCATTGTAAAAATAGATTTATTCTCAATTGCACCAAAGTTTCAAATTAAACAGTGTAAACCCACGTTAACCAACAGACGAAAAGTAGAAAAAAAAAATCCTATTTCTTTATCAGCATAAAGTTTATCTTTTTTATGAATGTTCAACTAAAGTAACTGTCTCATTTCCAATTTGTTTAACAATGTTGCCGTGCCTAACGAATACTCTTCCATTCCTAGACCAGACAGCATTCACTCCAAATTTCTTTTGGCATCCATCTGCAGTTTATAATTATGTCTAGACAAATCTTCATTGATGTATATGCCTGTTCCTTTCAAAGCCGACCTGGCCCGGTACACTTCATCTCTTTTCAGGAAGGAAATGAACTGTACTATGACTGTTCTATGTTTAGACTGATTAATCTCACCAAATACTTTTCCAATCCTAAATAGATTATTTAATTCCCATAAGGCACATTTTACATGCAATGAGTCATTAATAAGAGTTAATACCTTGGATGTAAGATTTTCATTTTGCTCTTCTTTTATTCCTGTTAGTCTCAGAGTATTTAATTTCAAACTCTGCTCCATAATATTCTGCCTTTCGTTCACCAAATTAACACCTTTATCACTTGCCTGCATCATTACCTCCATTGAAGATACCTTTTGGATGACATCATTCAGTGTGATCTCCATGTTCCTCAGTTTTTCGTCCATTTTCTCGCCAAGTTTCTCAATCAACTTTGGTGCTAATTTGCTGATCATAGTATCAATCGTTTCATTATCGAGAGAAGTTTTTCCAGTGTTACTCCGTCCTCTTGTTCCCATTTTGAGTAAAATATGAGGTACAGTTCTGGCAACAGTGCTTTAGAGATTTGAAATGACGTGATCGATTGAATACAAAGTTTGTCAATCACACTGTTAAATAATATAACATTTACTTGTTCTCTATATGCTCACTTTTCCCTACTGCCAATATATTATGCAGATACCAAGTCTTGATATAAATACCACTTAAACTGTCAAATAACCACGAGCCCCTTCTACTAGATGTTCACAGTACCATGTCTACACACCATATATATATACGTTTGATTCATTATTTTGTACTCAATTTCACTATGAGTTTAATTTTGTAATGTTATCCGAAGGCAAAAAATCCACAACTCAATAAATTATAGGTTCTGCAGAAGCTTTCCATAAGAAGCGAAAGCTTGAAGTATTGTGGTAAACTTGCTGAAAGTTTATATGTGTCAGTGATTTGAATTCATTTTTCAGCAATATAGATCATCAATTGGGAGTTTGTTCTTTCATGGGGACGTATTTGTTGATTCTTTTTTCATTCTGAGTGGTTTGTTGGTAACCTATACATTATTATCAGCATATGAAAAGCGTTTCATCAATCCTGGACTGATAATACTAACGAGATATGTGCGGTAAGTTCTCAATCAACTGTTACACAAATTTAGAATTGTTCGAAATTGTGCAGAAAAAATGTATTTCTCTCTTTGTTATCATGTCACGTTCAACAGAGAATCCAAGGATCCAAACATAATATCATTGTCAAGTTGATGACGTATCTAAATATGAAATTCATTAATCAAGTAATGTTTTCTTCATAAGATTACAATATAATTTTCTGCATGATTATTCCCCATATTACACACTTCTAGGACCTATATTCAATTGTATTCACATTGAAGTGTTCAAGTCAACATACTCAAATATCATTTCATGATACTAATGAATTACCCAATATCATTCAACGATGAAACGATATTCCAACCTGAACTCAATGTCTTCAAACTTGGTGCTCTGCCTATTCTTCTGAATGTTGAACAAATTCAAGATTTCGGTTGATTCAAAACTAGACATTCACTCGGTAGAAAGAAAGTCTAACTATATAGTCAGGCGTAGACGTCTGAGAGATTTTTCATTTCAACTGAAATTATCAAACTTGTAGAAACCTGAACGAAATATTATCCAATTATAGTCATTCAACAAACAGAAATTCAATGATGATAATCAACGAATTCTATCTTTAATTAAATGATGATAATCAACAAATTCTATCGTTTTTTAAATGAAATCAGAACAATGTGTTTATGAAATCTATATACTCGGAGATGTGATTATTATCTGGAAACTCCGGACAAAAAGTTTCAAATAGGTGATAGTTCCAAATGAATATAAATGGTCGAATATCTATTCAAAAAAGAGAGGCAGTCAACCAATTAATGTTTTTAATGGAGAGAATTATGAATCTAAAAATAAGTTCAGTAGTGAATAAGTTATTCACACACACATTTTTTCATTTCAGTTTAACTCCACCATATGCCATGGTCATTTTCTATTACGCCACTTTATTTAAATATACTGGACAAGGACCAATGTGGAATACAATCATCGTACCAGAAGTTGAAGACTGCAGAGCAAATTGGTGGACAAATTTATTATATATCAGTAACTACATTGAAGTTGATCATATGGTGAGATATTTTTCATATTCCTCAAACATTTTCGTAACACATTACTGTTTTGCCATGGTGTATCATGGTTATCTGTATACAAAAATTCACCTTGTGAAGTAACGAAATATGAAAATTCAATGTCTGCCCAATTGAAGATACTGAACCCAAAAACTAATCATTCATGATACAATACTAGACACTGCTGATTTGACTTGCCGAGGTTTCATTCTGGTGCTAGGCTGAATGCAGAACGTAATGTTGTTGCACTCAACAGACCTCAGAAAACATGCCTGACTGAGAGAAGGCACAATTTTTTTTCCTACGAAAACGCAAAACAGCACTGTCTGGTATGATGTATTACAAATGCTCTGTTTTCAGGCTTTCGTTTTATTCATTCGCTTCGAAATTAAAGCTATGGTGAAAATCAGAGACCGAATATCATTGGCGGTTAATGTCCGAGTTGAGCTTCACAACGAATCACCTTGAGGGTCCTCGTTTATATTCGTGAATATATTTGTAGATCCCGTAGATAGCGTCTTCTTGACGACGTCTTAAGATGTATCCAATCAAATGAAGTACAATTCTTCTGAAACTTGCCAGTTGAACAACACTGCTACTCTATTTTTTTCTCTAGTACCTTAGTGCATTCCTAGTTTTCTCTCTTCATATTGCCTTACATTTTATTCATTCAACTTTCAATGCACTATTTGAAAAATTTGGTGCAGTAATGAATATTACTGTTATTTCAAACACCTCGACACGTGTTTCGATCACCAAGTGATCATCTTCAACAAAATATATTAAACCAAATGTACATACAATATTATCCTCATGTATGCCATAGATACCTCTGCTAGGCACCTGCGTCTTAATTGTCCTAAATTAATTTCACAATGTTGCCTTATCTAATAGTCCGGTAAATCTGATGAGTGAAATATCATTTTAATAATCTTTATAGTATACTATTAGGCATTGGTTCACCATTCTTATTCATGTTATTATTATTATTACTTATTTTTACACTCTCATAGGTCTCTCAATGCCTGTAGTTATTAACTTGTCTAACTAATCTTAATGAACTGAAGTCAATGAAATGGTTTTGTTACAAAATATGATGTGCGACTGCTGACTTTTATGGTATTTCATATTTTAGGTGTGCTTAGTGTTCCTTATATCTTATTTCAATAGATCTTGTCTGTTTATGATATTTTCCATCGCAGTAATCACATTATATTTCGTAAATTCCAGACTTTTCCGAATTCTCGACTTAGTCCTTTGTATTCTCAAAAAGGCTCTGTAGTATATGCCCTGTTTCAAATACCACTTTCATACCTAGTTCCTTCAGCATCTTTCCAAAGTTCTTCGGATATTGGTGGTATGGAACTGAGATATATTCATCTTGGTTTTCGTCGTTTCTGAAAGTCAAGATTTCGTTCATTCTTAACTCAAACTTTTTCTTCCTCATAATATCATCTACAATACCCCTCGAGAAACCCTTATTGACTGCTATTTCCTGTATTGTCCGTTTTTCATTTGTGTGAACGTAAATGTCGAAGATACTGTACTGTTCACAGTGATGTGAACTGTCAGGAATATACTTGTGAATGATTGTTTTTTTTTCTAAATACATCGTATTCTAGCTTTCCACATTGACTTTTCATTACCAAAACGTGGAAATGAGACGCTAGAAAAGTAATAACTAACATCAGAGGAAAACAAAATTCCACCTTCTTGCAGAACGATGTTTTTTGTATATTGCATGAATTCTAAGAAGTTTTTGATACGAAAACCTGGTTAGCGGGTTGACGCTAGTAGTGTAACAAAGAGACTTCTGGCGCAAACGGGAGTGGGGGACACGTCATCGAAATCGACGCAGGATGGAACGAGTATAGTAGCGATTTAAGCGTGGAACTCCGCCCCTCGGCCCCCTTGGTACTCCACCTAACCTATCAGCTCCCTTAGTACTCCGCCCTCGGCCCCCTTAGTACTCCACATCACTGCTCAGGCCCCCTTGCGACTCTTCCTCACCCCTCAGCCCCCTTGCGACTCTTCCTCACCCCTCAGCCCCCTTGTCACGTTCCAGTCACGTGATTTTAATTAAAAAAAGTTTATAGTTATGAGATTCGAACCTGGATCGACCGCGCCGTAGACATTGTCCTTAGCCTCCACACCATCGTAAGATATTGAAGTTGACTGCGAATGTTGGGTATTTATAGCGTTAGTTTTGTCGGGACCGGAATTGACTCATTCATTATACTTGACAGCATTTTTTTTTATTTCCATAGAATGTCATCGTCATTATCATACTGAAGATAGGAAAATATACTTAGATTCGGGAAATAATTAATATTTCATGTAAAGATGTGTATGTGTGTGTAAGAGCGAGAGGCGCGTGTGATGTAAAAGATGCAAACAGAGATGGAGATCGAGGTTTTACCGGTTGCTAGTGCAAGCAGGTGTTGCCAGTTGTACAATAAATCAATGTTTATGGAGTAATCTAGCGTTGCCGGTTTCAAAATTAAGTTATTGAACACACAGAGTCATCTATGAAACACTAGCTGAACTATCTATTGGTTGAGGAAGGATACTGTAAACACTAGACTCATAAGACTATACTGAGATTTGGGAAATAATTAATATTTCATGTAAAGATGTGTATGTGTGTGTAAGAGCGAGAGGCGCGTGTGACGTAATCGATGCACAAATTTACGTGGCTTTGCGTATATTGAGAGATTCATTTGAATAATTTATCGTACTGAATTGTTTCATGTCCTGTTATCAGTAACCGCACAAAAATAAGCGCTCGATTCATCGATACAAAAGTATATGGAAACAACAAAAGTTATAGAACACACAGAGTCATCTATGAGTCACTAGCTGAACTATCAATTGGTTGAAGAAGGACACTGTAAATACTAGACTCATAAGACGGCATCTGTCAAATGTCAATACATGCCAGCATGGCAGGTTCGGCGTTGCCAGTTGTACAATAAATCATTGTTTATGGGGCAATGTAGCGTTGCCGGTTTTGGAATTAATCGTGAACTACTCGACGAAAATTGAAAGTGCGAAAGTGATAAATTGATAATAATGAATCAGATTTGAGAAAAATCATTACAGATTAATGAGGCTGTATCGTTTCAAAGTGTGATCCCTCAATGTTACGAAGTATCTCAAAATACATCATTGAAAACAAACATGGCGTCGAAGTGTACAAGGTGCGTCTAAATACATCATTTAAGAAAAAAAACATAACAGTTCCACGAGGCTGTAAGTTTTCAACGTGCGATCCCTCGTACAAGGTATCTCAAAATACATCATTGGAAAACAAACATGACGTCGAAGTGTACAGGGTGCGTCAGAATATATTTAAGAAAAAACATGTCGGTTCAACAGAAGTCTAGCATTCCAACATGTCGGAAGTCTCGTATCTTTGTTAACCAAGTTAGCATCATCAGGAGGAAGAGGAGATTCAAAAGTGTCGAGAGGTTACGTATTGTGGAGTTAACATTCGAAAATGGAGAAAGCGACCGTTTTACAAATGTTTCGACTGTTTTGCGTGCCACCGTTTTGCGTGCGACCATTTTCCGTGCGTTTTCAATCGTTTTTCGTGCGTTTTCGATCGTTTTTCGTGCGTTTTCGACCGTTTTCCGTGCGTTTATTCGTTATCGTTTCATCGTTATTGCCGTAACGGTTTTTCGTGTTCCAATATGACAGTAATTCATCATTTAACGCGTTTCGCTTACCAAGTAAGCATCATCAGGAAATGACTAAAGTCCATGCTTTATCGTATGAAGAGTAATTTTGCGAATTTTCAGACTCTTGAATGGAACCTTGTGGAACACCCAACCTAACTTCTGTTACAGAGTAGTGTCGGCCAGCTAATCAGAATGGAGAAATCAAATATCGCTCGATTGATTGTGTTAGATGAAATTGAACTGGAGAATGTGGGTCGAATAATAATAATAATAGTGATAAAACATTAAAACCTTGAAAGTGACGCAGTCAGCGTGGGATATGTTGGGTTATGAACAACTATAAGTTTATTCCAATTGTAGAAGCTTGATTCAGAACGCAGAATTTATTGACAAAGAAAATGAAAAAATCATTGGATACTGAAACATATGATATATTTGGATTCCTTAGGGTGAGAAGATTTCGAATCCATCAAAAACGACCACTTCCGATTTCCACTTCCGGTCCTCCAATTTCGATGATTTCAACATCAATGGATTTGTTTAGATGTCATGAAACATAATTAATCATTTGTCGAAGCCAAAAGGGCCTTATAACCTATTTCCATTATACTAGCAGCAACAGACCGATGTGGGTACTCATTTCAAATGATTTCATTTGTAGATTATGAAAAGTATAATATACAGCGCCCAATGTGAAATAGCATAGGAAGAATTGCACATTTGAAGAAAAGCATTGAACATATTTGAAATTAAAAGTTGTTGGGGTGTGAACAACTACGAGTGTAATGTAATTGCAGAAGTATGATTCAAAACACATAATTTGTTGATAAAAAAATTGAAAAATCATTTCTGAAACATATGGTATTTTTGGATTCCTTAGGGTGAGAAGGTTACGAATCCGTCAAAAACAAATCACTTCCGGTTTTCACTTCCGGTCGTCCGATTCCGATGATTTTGACATCAATGGATTCGTTTAGATGTCTGTCAAAAAACATAGTTAATCATTTTACGAAGCCAAAAGGACCTCATAACCTATTTTCGCTATACTAGTCGCAACAGGTCGGTGTGGGTACTCATTTTAAATGATTTAATGTGTAGACTATGAAAAATATAATATCGAGCGCCTAATGTGAAACAGCATAGGAAGAATTGCAGAAAGAATAATTAAAAAAACTTCGGATCGTTACGTACATCATGTCAAATGAAAGAAGAAGAATTGCAGAATTCATCAACAACGAAAAAACAAATATAGTGCAACATGTCAGAAGGGCACTAACCCACATCTTCATTAATGATAACTGAATCTGAACGTGCAGCACATCAAATGAAAGGGAAACGAATTCAGAATTTATCGACAGAGAAAAAGCAAATCTGACGCATCATGTCAGAAGGGCACAAAGCCACATTTTCGTTAATAATTGTCGAATCGTCACGTACAGCACGTCAAATGAAAAGAAAAGAAATGCAAAATTCATCGACAGAGAAAAAACAAATATGGCGCAGTATGTCAGAGTGTCACTAAGCAACATCTTTGTTAATGATAGTTCGATCTCAACGTGCTGCACATCAAATGAAAGGGAAACGAATGCAGAATTCATCAACAGAGAAAAAAAACGGAGACGATGCCAAGAGGGCACAAAGTTGTATCTTCACTAATAATAGTCGCATCATCACATGTAGCACTTCGAATAAAATGGGGAAAAAAAGCAAAATTCATGTGTTTGTTGCGCTATTCAAATTCGAAATGACATGGATCAATGTCAACGCTGAATAGGCATCTAACAACAAAGACTCTGATTTTCTTTTGTTTCATTTCAGAATATGTCATCACTAATTTTTATATTCATACCCAAGGTGACATTGATCACTGCCAATGTGGAATCTGCATCCGGAGATATGCAGTTCTAAAAGCGACGAAACAAAGGCTCTTTGTTTCATTTTAACATATGTCATCACTTATTTTACTATAAATACGTTATGCATGGCGAAATGAGTTAGTTGCATCCGTTGAAAGTGATACCAGTGACAAGTGCACCGATTCTATTTGAAAGTAAGTGTTTTAGGTTTGACTTTTTCCCCAGATGAATTTATTCAAATGTAATTTGATTGAAAATTTGTGAGAATTGTTGAATCATTCGATTTCCAAACTTTTTCTCGATATATATATGTTGGATGATTTCAGTCAAATGTTTTACATGTCATGGTTTGTTTAAGATAGTATTCGCATATATTGTGAATCAAAACATAAAGCTTCCATTTTTTATTTTTCATAGATGGATTTACAAAAGTTGAATGCAAGTTCGATCGTGAAGGGAAAGCCAAGTATCAAAGTAGCAGATTTGCCTGTGGAGATGCCGCAGAGGATATTCACTGCCAAAATCGTGAAAGGAAAATTTGGTGAGGCGGTCTTGTTAGATTTGGGAGATGAAGTATCATTTCTGCCCCACCGAGTGACAGAGGCGTATCGTCCTCACTTAGAAGAATTTTCATCAGGAAAATACGCTATTGTGTTCAAAGGGTTGATGGACATTGGGAAGCCGAATCTTGTTGTTTCATTTGAGATTGTACAAAATTAAGGTTAGTACTGTTTCCAATTTTTTCTTTGTTTTATAGGCAAAGAGTTTCTGGGTATATACAATATTTTTCATTCGGGTCAAAAATTCTCATTCACAGATATGATCCGCATAAAGTAGTGTTTCCATACAATATTTTTCCTTCACTTATTACGTGTAGAATATGTGTTTTAAATTCATTATTTTGAATGACACTTGATTTTTTATTTTCATTATAAGTGTAGCAATTACTTCATGAAAGACATTACCCTCTCTGTTACCAAAAAATTTTTTTTAGTGTATGTTTCTATTGAAAAATCGAATTTATTTCAGAATAATACATCAACGTGTGCAGTATCAGTCAGAGTCATCCCAACAACAACATTCAGAACCGACGCAGCAACTTTTCCAGAACGAGTTTAAAATTTCAGCAGTTTCCATTTTTTTCAGTCTATAATTGCACATTATGAGGCTATAATTCGTCGATATTCAGGGATTTGTTAGATAGACTGCGTCTATTCAATTTATACACAACCGTAGTGAATTTGGAAGACTTTGAAGATTCATGGTGGTGTATTCCAAATTGGAGAAAAACACGCCGTTCATTCCAAAGGAAATTTGTTCAGCTGCAGTTTCAATAACGTTAATATTTTATATAAATGGCTTTATAATATACTACCAAAATAAATAAATTACATATCACACACATCTTTTTTTGAAAATGAAAACTTATTCAGGGAAAGTTGTCAAAAATATTCAATATCAAAAAATTATATGCCAGATTTTATAGAGATGAAGAAACATCATATTGAAAGATACTAGGTTGACAAAAACAGGACATTTTAGAAATAAAGAAAATAAGTTTGTGTGTCATTTTAAATTCTGATTCGTTGGGTCCATATAACAAAAAGTGGCATTTTATATCTTGAATTATATTCAGGACATTATTATAGATGATTGACATTTGACATTAAATTTCAAGTGTGATATTTGGAAATTCATTTCGTATTGTAGTTTTTTCGAAATTCTCATTCAAAATAGCATCCTTTGATATAGATACCGGACGAGTCTATTATGTGTTTCAATTGTTCGGAGTTCTGAGTTCTTGTACATATAAACATAACAAAGTAACGATACAGACAAATATGAAAAATCGTCATAAAATAATTCAAATCCATTCAAGTGAATACATGAAATGAAAGATATTTTAACCTCAACTTCGATATTCTGAAACAAAAACACACAGTTTTCACAATTCCATCTTTCGTTATTCCAAGTTCATAGTCATCAAAATTGATACGATTATAATATATATATAGATATATATATATATATATATATATATATATATATATATATATATATATATATATATATATATATATATATATATATATACAGGGTATTCCATATTCGATGGTCTATTAGAAGTATCTAGAGAACAAAAAAAGATGAGTGTTTCAAATTTTGGTTACCGATGTAGATGGCTGTGATCTATCGTTTGAAAATATTTTCATCTCCGCATTGTTGCCACATCTACATGTAACAAACATCAACTTGTAAATTTCAAATAGAACACCCTATATATTATATCATTTTTGAATTCTGCATCAAATTCTAAATAAGTTTTGTGAACCATGTTCTATACCTATCTCTTACCGTTTTTAAAATATTGATTATTTTGTAATATTTTTTGGCCAAACCATGGTAATTTTATTATTCAATATCGCATGAATTAACTGATAGACTGAACTCAAATTCTGACAATATTGAGATAAGTTATGGTGGTTTTTATTTCAGAACAAAACTCGAATCTTATTTTATACAGAGTGTCTGAAAAATACGTCTCAATTTGTATCTTTGATAAACGACCATAACTAATTATTTTCAAAAGGAACACCCTGTATATTATTCAAATTTCGAATTCAATCAACCAATGTGAACAATTTTGATCAACTATGTCCTATACCTATATCTAACCCTTTATGAGATATGAATTATTTAAAAAAAATTGCTCCTATGCAAGTATGCAAGCATATAATTTCCAATAAAATTAAATATCAAGTGCATCAAATGACAAAAAATCAAAGCTAGATTTTTTTGTAGGTTTGATTTTCTGGTGGTTACATTCGATACTGAATTATCTCTACTCAATGCTTGCCATTCACCTAAAAACTTCGATAGATCGACGTCATTGCATGATCAGTCAGTCATGTCACAGCACATTTCCAGCGGGTCGCTTATTTTGGAGACACCCTAGTTTCTAGTGTTTTTTTTTATGTAATCCCAGGTATTCTGAACACCGGCGGCGACCGAATACCAAGTCTTCAAAAGTCGTACCCACCGATTCTCGAAAATATCAGTAAGTTCTGTTCTCACGTCATCAAACTATTGTTCAGGCATTCCCTCACAGTCGTTTTCAGAACATCCACATAATTTTTGACACTTCAAATTTGTGATTCAGAGGGAAGCAGAAACAAAATGGATAACTGTCATACAATTTAATGATTCTGGCACAGGTGTTTTATTTAGTAAATTGTAAAAACATGTTTCACAAGTATTTCATGACTATAAAAGAGGGGGACCCGTGCGCAAAATTCACCTCGTATTCATGTGCCAAAATAGTATCCGCACGATAATACTCATAAGTATTGCCTTTTGTCTAATACTGTTCTCGTGTTTGTAAAGATGATTGGCCTTTCAATTCAATGAGATCTCGACATTGTTTATGGAAAAGTTCGTGCCTCAAAAAAGTGAGTCCTCAAAAGTGAGTCCGGTGACTGGTGATATGGAAAATGAAATAAACATTTTAGGATATTTTTATGCTTATCCTCATGCATCAGTATCTAGTGCTGCGTTTGATTTAGGAATATCTCGAACTTCTATATGGAGAATTTTACAAAAACATAATATGCACGATTATAAATTCATTAGGCTGCAAACTTTGCATAGAGATGATCCACCAAAACGGGTAGAATTTTGCGAAATGGCACTGACATGGACATACGAAGATCCAAACTTTTTGAAAAAAAAGTATATGGACTGATGAATCACAATTTTCACGCGGGGGAATATTTAATCGTCGAAATAATCATTTCTGGGCATCAGAAAATCCTCATTTCATCAGACAAAGGGGATTCCAACAAAAATTCAGTTTTAATGTTTTTTGTATGCTCATGGATGATAAAGTTTCTATTTGCATTTATGAAGAAAAGTTGAATTCCGAAAAATATTTAGATATTCTGAGATCGACTGTGAGTGATTTTTTGGACAATTTGCCGCTGAACTTGTCTCGGAATTGTTGGTATCAGTTGGATGGAGCTCCTGGACATTGCACAAGTGAAGTGAGTAGGGAACTAACCGATATGTTCGAAGACCGGTGGATACGACGTTTGGGTCCTTGGATTTGGCCGCCTCGATCACCGGATCTGACTCCCCTAGATTTTTACCTCTGGGGAAAAATCAAAGAAAAGGTATATAGAACACCTATCCATACGAAACAGGAACTGAAGGATCGGGTTAGACGGGCCTTCGAGGAAATCGACCCGTTGGAAATCCGCAGAGCCACGACTGATCACGTTTTAACATCGATCCATCAATGTTTCCAAGTGAATGGCCAGCATTTCAAGCACCTGAGCTACTGAATTTTTGTCATGTCAATATCAAATATCAAATAATTGCGAAGCTAGTTTCACAATACCATCTCTTGTTTTTTAGAATTATTTTGGTTGTCAATTTAATTGGTTGTCAATTTAATTTTGAACAGTGTTCGTTCTGTCGAAATAGTAATGTTTGTCTTACACCCACTATGAAGGTCCATTGATGTATTCCATTAAACCTTTCTGAACTAATATGAAGTTATTATTTATCATTCGATGTGTTCAATAATACATTTTTACCGAATTTTGTATTTGAAATGTTATATTTGTAAAGACGCAAAAAATTTATTAAATAATTCATATCTCATAAAGGGTTATGACGTCGATCTATCGAAGTTTTTAGGTGAATGGCAAGCATGAGGGAGGGATAATTCAGTATCAAATGTACCCACCAGAAAATCAAAACTCCAAAAAAATCTAGCTTTGATTTTTTGTCATTTGATGCACTTGATTTTTTTTTGGAAATTATATGCTTGCATACTTGCATAGGAGCAATTTTTTTAAATAATTCATATCTCATAAAGGGTTAGAGATAGGTATAGGACATAGTTGATCAAAGTTGTTCACATTGGTTGGTTGGATTCGAAAATTGAATAATATACGGGGTGTTCCATTTGAAAATAATAAGTTATGGTCGTTTATCAAAGATACAAATTAAGACGTATTTTTCAGACACTCTGTATAAAATAAGATTTGAGTTTTATTCTGAAATAAAAACCACCATAACTTATCTCAATGTTGCCAGAATTTGAGTTTGGTATATCAGTTAATTCATGCGATATTAAATAATAAAATAACCATGGTTTGGCCAAAAAAAATTACAAAATAATTAATATTTTAAAAACGGTGAGAGATAGGTATAGAACATGGTTCACAAAACTTATTTGGAATTTGATGCAGAATTCAAAAATGATATAATATATAGGGTGTTCTATACGTCGTTTGGAACCCCCCATAACCCTTCTCTATCGAATTTTGGCAGAAATAATGCTGAGTCGTATTGTAGAGTTAACGTTCGAAAATGGAGAAAGTGAAGTATTCAACAGTTTTGCGTGCGACGGTTTTGCGTGCGTTCTCGAACAGTTTACGTGCCTTTATTCGTTATCGTTTCGTCGTTATTGTCGTTTTTTTTCTTATTTCAATATAACAGTCATTTAACACTTAACGCGTTTCGCTTACCAAGTAAGCATCATCAGGAGATGACTAAAGTCCACGCTCCTTCGTATGAAGGTTCGTTTTGCGAATTTTCAGACTCCTGAACCGAACCTTGAGGAACAATCAGCCTAACTTCTGGTACAGAGTGGTGTCGTAAGCCAATCAGACTGGAGAAATCAAATATCAGTAGAATGATGGTTTCAGATGAAATTGAACTGAGGAATGTGGGTCGAATAATAACAATAATAGTGATAAAACATTAAAACTCAACTTGTGTTACAGAGTGGTGTCGATCAGCCAATCAGAATGGAGGAATCAAATATCGGTCTAATAATTGTGTTAGATGATATTGAACTGGGGAATGTGGGTCGAAAAATAATAATAATAATGATAAAATATTAAAACTTTGAAAGTGACGTAGTCAGCGTAGGAGGTGGTGGCGTGGTAGAAAATGTGTGAGGATTTGTGGGAATGAATGAGTTATTAGAAAAAAAAATGGAGCAACTGTCAGAAGGGCACTAAGTTTTATATTCGCTGATAATAATCGAATCTTCGCTTACAGCACGTCAAATGAGAGGACAAAAAATGCAGAATTCATTGACGAGAGAATACAAAGATGGCGCAACATCTCAGAAAGACATTAAGTCACAATTTCACTCACGATATTTGGATCTTAACGTGCAGCACATCAAATGAAAGAGAAGCGAATGCAGAATGTTATCGACGAAGAAAAAACAAAGATGACGCAACACGTCAGGAAGGAACGAAGCCACATCTTCGTTAATGACAATTGAATCTCAACGTGCAGTACATTGACTGAAAAAGAAAAAAAATACAGAATTCATCGACAGAGAAAAAAACAAAGACAACGTAACATGTCAGAAGGGCAATGAGACGTATCTTCGTTAATAATGATTTGTTCTCAACGTACAGCACATCAAATGAAATGGAAACGAATGCAGAATTCATCGACAGAGAAAAAACAAAGATGGCGTAACATATCAGAAGTGCACTAACCTGCTTCTTCGTTAATAAAAGTCGCATCGTCACGTGCAGCATATCAAAGAAAAAACAAAAGAGGCAACCAAAAGGGCACTGAACCATATTTTCGTTAATAATAGTCGGATCGTCGCATTTGACATGATTCATTCACTGAAAACTGAGATGTTTAGAAAATACCAAAGGAGATCTTACGGTGACTATAAGTTCTGGTATGCTTTGTTAGGTATCGAATGATGCGTGCAATTTCGTTAATTCCAGCGACATGATTATTCCAAGACATATTGGTGTCCATTTGAACCTCAAAAAACTTATTGAACCAGAAGGTGGAACCCAAAAAAATAGGAGATATAGTACACCAAGTCAGTGAAGAGCGGCATTTTTCTGCAAAAAAAATGTTTGATTTTCTTCAAATTTTTCAAATATCTGTAACAGAAAGACAAAACTCAGCTGCGGAACGCTTCTATCTACTAAAGTTAAGTATGTGTCGGTAGTGTGTAACGAAGGTTTCCATTAAATTCACTGTTTGCGCCCTCTGGAGGATGTTTGTTGCGATACACCATAGATGACAATATTTATTGTTTATCATTTCGAATCCGTTGAATACAAGGGGTCTGGAAATAGAAAAAAAAACAACGTTTTAACGCTTTGTAGACGTGTTTGATGCTCTACGACCAACACTCGTTATCCAAATTTTCATTATTATCCCGATTGTATGACCACCAAACATTCAATATTATCGGGATTGAAGGGGGCCGATAGGTTAGGTGGAGTATTCTCTCTGTATTCTCTCGTCAATGAATTCTGCATTTTTTGTCCTTTCATTTGACGTGCTGTAAGCGAAGATTCGATTATTATCAGCTAATATACAACTTAGTGCCCTTCTGACAGTTGCTCCATTTTTTTTTCTGATAACTCATTCATTTCCACAAATCCTCACACATTTTCTACCACGCCACCACCTCCTACGCTGACTACGTCACTTTCAAAGTTTTAATATTTTATCATTATTATTATTATTTTTCGACCCACATTCCCCAGTTCAATATCATCTAACACAATTATTAGACCGATATTTGATTCCTCCATTATGATTGGCTGACCGACACCACTCTGTAACACAAGTTGAGTTTTAATGTTTTATCACTATTATTATTATTATTCGACCCACATTCCTCAGTTCAATTTCATCTAAAACCATCATTCTACTGATATTTGATTTCTCCAGTCTGATTGGCTTACGACACCACTCTGTACCAGAAGTTAGGCTGATTGTTCCTCAAGGTTCGGTTCAGGAGTCTGAAAATTCGCAAAACGAACCTTCATACGAAGGAGCGTGGACGTTAGTCATCTCCTGATGATGCTTACTTGGTAAGCGAAACGCGTTAAGTGTTAAATGACTGTCATATTGAAATAGGAAAAAAAAACGACAATAACGACGAAACGATAACGAATAAAGGCACGTAAACTGTTCGAAAACGCACGCAAAACCGTCGCACGCAAAACTGTTGAATACTTCACTTTCCCCAAGTTCGAACGTTAACTCAACAATACGACTCAGCATTATTTCTGCCAAAATTCGATAGAGAAGGGTTATGGGGTTTCCAAACGAAGTATTTCAAATATTGATTCACTCTGTATGTATGCGCTTATATTTCGTAGAATTTTCAATACGATTCTCACCACACTATGGCAAAATTTCCAACATGTGTGGGCTATTATTTCTGCAAACTGAAACTCACTTTTCATATGTAACTGAAAAAATGAATCGCAAATATTTGCATTTTATTCCGAAAGCTTTGGACACCGAATGAATTTCTTAATACCTGTTGATGATCTTGACCTTCCCTAATAATTATAAACATTCATATTATGCTGAAGTTGTAACTTTGCCCCGATCACCGTACTACGACAAAATGCTTGATGTGCATTCATGCAACTGTATTTGAAGATAGTTTTATATTATATATATATATATATATATATATATATATATATATATATATATATATATATATATATATATATATATTTATATTTGGGAAAGAAAGTTTTTGTCTTTCTACTACTCCAAAAATTAATCACTCCTAAAAATATAACCCTTTCAAATTATGTATTCACTTGAATGGATATGAATTATTTTATGACGATTTTTCATATTTGTCTGTATCGTTACTTTGTTTATATGTACAAGAACTCAGAACTCCGAACAATTGAAACTCAGGTTATCTACACATAATAGACTCGTCCGGTATCTATATCGAAGGATGCTATTTTGAATGGAAATTTCGAAAAAACTACAATACGAAATGGATTTCCAAATATCACACTTGAAATTTAATGTCAAATGTCAATCATCTATAATAATGTCCTGAATGAAATTTAAGATATAAAATACCACTTTTTGTTATATGGACCCAACGAATCAGAATTAAAAATGACACACAAACTTATTTTCTTCATTTCTAAAATGTCCTGTTTTTGTCAACCTAGTATCTTTCAATATGATGTTTCTTCATCTCTATAAAATCTGGCATATAATTTTTTGTTTTTGAATATTTTTGACAACTTTCCCTGTATAAGTTTTCATTTTCAAAAAAAGATGTGTGTGATATGTAATTTATTTATTTTGGTAGTATATTGTAAAGCCATTTATATAAAATATCAACGTTATTGAAACTGCAACTGAACAAATTTCCTTTGGAATGACCCATACAGAACGGCGTGTTTTTCTCCAATTTTGGAATACACCACCATGAATCTTCAAAGTCTTCCAAATTCACTACGGTTGTGTATAAATTGAAAAGACGCAGTCTGTCTAACAAATCCCTCACTATCGACGAATTATAGCCTCATAATGTGCAATTATAGACTGAAAAAAATGGAAACTGTTGAGATTTTAAACTCGTTCTGGAAAAGTTGCTGCGTTGGTTCTGAATGTTGTTGTTGGGATAACTCTGACTGATACTGCACACGTTGATGTATTATTCTGAAATAAATTCGATTTTTCAATAAAAACATACACTGAAAAAAATTTTTTGGTAACAGAGAGGGTAATGTCTTTCATGAAGTAATTGCTACACTTATAATGAAAATAAAAAATCAAGTGTCATTCAAAATAATGAATTTTAAACACATATTCGACACGTAATAAGTGAAGGAAAAATATTGTATGGAAACACTACTTTATGCGGATCATATCTGTGAATGAGAATTTTTGACCCGAATGAAAAATATTGTATACACCCAAAAACTCTTTGCCTATAAAACAAAGAAAAAATTAGAAACAGTACTAACCTTAATTTTGTACAATCTCAAATGGATCAACAAGATTTGGTTTCCCAATGTCCATTAACCCTTTGAACACAATAGCGTATTTTCCTTCGTCACTCGGTGGGGCAGAAATGATACTTTATCTCCCAAATCTAACAAGACCGCCTCACCAAATTTTCCTTTCACGATTTTGGCAGTGAATATCCTCTGCGGCATCTCCACAGGCAAATCTGCTACTTTGATACTTGACTTTCTCTTCACGATCGAACTTGCATTCAACTTTTGTAAATCCATCTATGAAAAATAAAAAATGAAAGCTTTGTGTTTTGATTCACAATATATGCGGATACTATCTCAAACAAACCACGACATGTGAAACATTTGACTGAAATCATCCAACATAAATATATCGAGAAAAATTTTGGAAATCAAATGATTCAACAATTCTCATGAATTTTCAATTAAATTACATTACTTTCAAATAGAATCGGTGCACTTGTCACTGGTATCACTTTCAACGGATGCAACTAACTCATTTCGCCATGCATAACGTATTTATAGTAAAATAAGTGATGACATATGTTAAAATGAAACAAAGAGCCTTTGTTTCGTCGCTTTGAGAACTGCATATCTCCGGATGCAGATTCGACTTTGGCAGTGATCAATGTCACCTTGGGTATGAATATAAAAATTAGTGATGACATATTCTAAAATGAAACAAAAGAAAATCAAAGAGTCTTTGTTGTTAGATGCCTATTCTGCGTTGACATTGATCCATGTCACCTTGAATTTGAATAGCGCAACAAACACATGAATTCTGCTTTTTTTCCCCATTTTATTTGAAGTGCTACATATGATGATGCGACTATTATTAGTGAAGATACAACTTTGTGCCCTCTTGGCATCGTCTCCGTTTTTTTTTCTCTGTTGATGAATTCTGCATTCGTTTCCCTTTCATTTGATGTGCAGCACGTTGAGATCCAAATATCATTAACAAAGATGTTGTTTAGTGTCACTCTGACATACTGCGCCATATTTGTTTTTTCTCTGTCGATGAATTTTGCATTTCTTTTCTTTTCATTTAACGTGCTGTACGTGACGATTCGACAATTATTAACGAAAATGTGGCTTTGTGCCCTTCTGACATGTTGCGTCAGATTAGCTTTTTCTCTGTCGATGAATTCTGCATTCGTTTCCCTTTCATTTGATGTGCTGTACGTTGAGATTCAGTTATCATTGATGAAGATGTGGGTTAGTGCCCTTCTGACATGTTGCACCATATTTGTTTTCTCGTTGTTGATGAATTCTGCAATTCTTCTTCTTTCATTTGACATGATGTACGTAACGATCCGAAGTTTTTTCAATTATTCTTTCTGCAATTCTTCCTATGCTGTTTCACATTAGTCGCTCGATATTATATTTTTCATAGTCTACACATTAAATCATTTAAAATGAGTACCCACACCGACCTGTTGCGACTAGTATAGCGGAAATAGGTTATGAGGTCCTTTTGGCTTCGTAAAATGATTAAGTATGTTTTTTGACATCTAAACGAATCCATTGATGTCAAAATCATCGGAATCGGACGACCGGAAGTGAAAACCGGAAGTGATTTGTTTTTGACGGATTCGAAACCTTCTCACCCTAAGGAATCCAAAAATACCATATGTTTCAGTATACGAGGATTTTTCAATTTTTTTATCAACAAATTATGTGTTTTGAATCAAACCTTTGCAATTTCATTACACTCGTAGTTGTTCATAACCCAACATCTTTTAATTTCAAATATGTTCAATGCGTTTCTTTAAATGTGCAATTCTTTCTATGCTATTTCACATTGGGCGCTGTATATCATACTTTTCATAATCTACAAATGAAATCATTTGAAATGAGTACCCACATCAGTCTGTTGCTGCTAGTATGATGAAAATAGGTTATAAGGCCTTTTTGGCTTCGACAAATGATTAATTATGTTTCATGACATCTAAACGAATCCATTGATGTTGAAATCATCGAAATTGGAGGACCGGAAGTGGAAATCGGAAGTGGTCGTTTTTTGATGGATTCGAAATCTTCTCACCCTAAGGAATCCAAATATATCATATGTTTCAGTATCCAATGATTTTTTCATTTTTTTTGTCAATAAATTCTGCGTTTTGAATCAAGCTTCTGCAATTGGAATAAACTTATAGTTGTTCATAACCCAACATCTCCCACGCTGACTACGTCACTTTCAAGGTTTTAATGTTTTATCACTATCATTATTATTATTCGACCCACATTCTCCAGTTCAAATTCATCTAGCACAATCAATCGAGCGATATTTGATTTCTCCATTCTGATTAGCTGGCCGACACTAGTCTGTAACAGAAGTTAGGTTGGGTGTTCCACAAGGTTCTGTTCAAGAGTCTGAAAATTCGCAAAATGACTCTTCATACGATAAAGCATAGACTTTAGTCATTTCCTGATGATGCTTACTTGGTTAGCGAAACGCGTTAAATGATGAATTACTGTCATATTGAAACACGAAAAACCGTTACGACAATAACGATGAAACGATAACGAATAAACGCACGGAAAACGGTCGAAAACGCACGAAAAACGATCGAAAACGCACGAAAAATGATCGAAAACGCACGGAAAACGGTCGCACGCAAAACGGTGGCACGCAAAACAGTCTAAACTTTTGTTAAACGGTCGCTTTCTCCATTTCCGAATGTTAACTCCACAATACGTAACCTCTCGATACTTTTGAATGTCCTCTTTCTCCTGATGATGCTAACTTGGTTAACAAAGATACGAGACTTCCGACATGTTGGAATGCTAGACTTCTGTTGAACCGACATGTTTTTTCTTAAATATATCTTGACGCACCCTGTACACTTCGACGTTATGTTTGTTTTTCAATGATGTATTTTGAGATACCTTGTACACATTGAGGGATCGCACGTTGAAAACTTACAGCCTCGTGGAACTGTTATGTTTTTTTCTTAAATGATGTATTTAGACGCACCCTGTACACTTCGACGCCATGTTTGTTTTCAATGATGTATTTTGAGATACCTTGTAACATTGAGGGATTACACTTTGAAACGATACAGCCTCATTAATCTGTAATGTTTTTTCTCAAATCTGTTTCATTATTATTAATATATCACTTTCGCGCTTCCAATTTTCGTCGAGTAGTTCACGATTAATTCCAAAACCGGCAACGCTACATTGCCCCATAAACAATGATTTATTGTACAACTGGCAACGCCGAACCTGACATGCTGGCATGTATTGACATTTGACAGATGCCGTCTTATGAGTCTAGTGTTTACAGTGTCCTTCTTCAACCAATAGATAGTTCAGCTAGTGACTCATAGATGACTCTGTGTGTTCTATAACTTTTGTTGTTTTCATATACTATTGTATCGATGAATCGAGCGCTTATTTTTGTGCGGTTACTGATAACAGGACATGAAACAATTCAGTACGATAAATTATTCAAATGAATCTCTCAATATACGCAAAGCCACGTAAATTTGTGCATCGATTACGTCACACGCGCCTCTCGCTCTTACACACACATACACATCTTTACATGAAATATTAATTATTTCCCAAATCTAAGTATAGTCTTATGAGTCTAGTGTGTACAGTGTCCTTCTTCAACCAATAGATAGTTCAGCTAGTGACTCATAGATGACTCTGTGTGTTCTATAACTCAATTTTCAAACCGGCAACGCTACATTACTCCATAAACATTGATCTATTGTACAACTGGCAACACCTGCTTGCACTAGCAACCGGTAAAACCTCGATCTCCATCTCTCTTTGCATCGATTACGTCACACGCGCCTCTCGCTCTTACACACACATACACATCTTTACATGAAATATCAATTATTTCCCAAATCTAAGTATATTTTCCTATCTTCAGTATGATAATGACGATTGCACTCTATGGAAATAAAAAAAAAATGCTGTCAAGTATAATGAATGAGTCAATGTCGGTCCCGACAAAACTAACGCTATAAATATCCAACATTCGCAGTTAACTTCAATATCTTACGATGGTGTAAAGGCTAAGGACAATGTCTACGTCGCGGACGATCCAGGTTCGAATCTCGTATCTATAAACTTTTTTTAATTAAAATTACGTGACTGGAACGTGACAAGGGGCTGAGGGGTGAGGAAGAGTCGCAAGGGGGCTTGAGCGGTGATGTGGAGTACTAAGGGGGCCGAAGGCGGAGTACTAAGGGAGCTGATAGGTTAGGTGGAGTACCAAGGGGGCCAATAGGTTAGGTGGAGTACCAATGGGGCCGAGGAGCGGAGTTCCACGCTTTAATCGCTACTATACTCGTTCTATCCTGCGTCGATTTCGATGACGTTTCCCCCACTCCCGTTTGCGCCAGAAGTCTCTTTGTTACACTACTGACGCTCACCCAGAAACATAGACTTTATTGAAAAACGACTAGGTGATGTGCCTCCTGTCGACAAGGCGTATGCACATCATTACATGGTTTTGATATTCAGGTCATTCAAATGAAAACATAGCTGTTAATGTGTTGGTTAGCTGGATACTCCTGGAAAAAGTTCATGAAAAAACCAGGACAGAATGTCTATAGGAAGTTTTCTATATCAGTTTTTTCATGAACATTCACATGTGGCTCATGGAAAATATCGAGAGCTTAATAATCATAATCAACCCCGTGACGGCGGGGTTGATTATGATAAACTCTAACTGCCGTGATATTACTAGTCAGCGGACTTTTCGAAAGGAACCACTTGAAGTGTTTGTAAGCAAGCCTTCGAATCAAATCCGTAATCGGCTCGACCATCGTTATGTCTCGTAAACGCTTTAATGAAATGTATTAATCATTATCAATCACTATATGAAGCACTTTATTCTGCATCATCTTAAGACTCCTGTTAAGGCTACAAAACACAGGACAAGCGTACAACATAGCTGGCCTAATAATTTGCATATATATCAGGAGCTTGTTGTCCACACTCAGTTTGGAATTTCGTGCAATCAGAGAGTAGTTTCGTTTATTCGCCGCTCCCGCTCTCTGAATTGCCAGACTCAAGTGCTCATGGAAATTTAAGCGCTTGTCCAGGATAACTTCCAGATACTTCGCACTTTTCTGTTCTTTCACACACTTCTCTTGAATCATCAATTTCCTGAAGATCTTCACGACGGCGATTTTCTTCGTGAAATTGACAAGTTCAGTCTTTGACGGATTTAGCTTAATCTTATTTCTCTCCATGTACGGTACAACTAACCTATCCAGATGAATCTGTATTTGGCGTGTTGCCACCTCACTAGAGTAGGAATGGGTATATATGGCAGTATTATCTGCCTATATTCATTTTTGCGAACATTGGAAGGTCATATGTATACAGAGAGTATAGGTGTGGGAATAAACAAGACCCCTGCGGATCACCTGCTTCCAGTGACAAATCCGTAGAGATAGCTTGGTGTATTCTTACCCTAAATTTCCGGTTGACCAGATAAGATTTTCGCGATAAATCCCTATGTCCATACGGTGTCAAAGGCTTTATGTATGTCCAACAGGACCATGACTGTATTCTTCTGGTGAAAGGCCTCCTTTATTCCGTAAACCAGTCGGACAAGTTGCGAGGTCGTATTAAGACCCTGCCTGATTCCAAACTGTTTCTCCGGAACGAGTTTCAGCCTTTTCTCCAGACGAAGAAGTCTGTTCAATATGATCTTGTCCGCAATCTTTGCGACGGAGCTAAGTAGCGAAATCGGTCGGTAGCTCTCTCTTTGGTGATTCGGTTTTCCCGACTTATGAATGGGTATCACCTCCACTCGCTTCAAGCAGTCTGGCTAATGTTGCAATCTGATTATTCCGTTGATGATATGTAACATTTGTACAACAATTTTGCGCGGCAGGTTCCGGAGTAGAATTGCTCCAATGCCATGGCTGCCAGGTGCCTTGTGTAGTGGCATGCGTTTTATAGTGTCTCTCACCTCCTCAAAGTCGATGAGGATTTTAGCAAGATCTTCACCGTTCAGGCGTGGTAGAGGCATTGAACGCACCCTCCTCGAAGTCTCGGTGATGTTTTTATGCTCTTCGGTGCTGTCTGGTGTTGTTCGGTGAACATTATGGAAATATTCGCTGAACACTGTGGCCTTCTGAACGTCGGTTACCCAACTTTCATTACGTCTCTCTAAGGTAGGCATAGGTTCGTACTGTTGTCGAGACGTCGCGCCATCCTCCACAGAGAGTTGTCCTGAACGTTAAGTCTCTCCAGTTTCTCCCTCAAGTGAGCATTGGTGAACTCATTTATTCGTTGATTGGGGCCCTCTCCCCAAGTCTGAGCATGAGCTCTTTGCATCGAGGGTCTCTATTATTTTGCCATATTTTTTTGACGCGGTGTTTCTCGCGAATAAGTTTCATAATGTCCTGTTGAAGAAGATCCCTGTGACTTTTAACCACAATCAATTGTGTGGACTTATCCCTCGCAATCTGAATATTTTCAATAAACGTTTCATTTATCTCGTTCAGATCCTCGATGGTAATTTGGCTCTGAAGTGTGGTGAGCTTGTTGAACTCGAACTTGAACTTAGTCCAGTGCGTGGGCTTGTAGTCATATTTTCTTTTCACAATCTGAGGTTGTTCTCTGTTGAGACTAAAGATCACCGGAGAGTGATCTCGTCCACCACCGTCAGGTCAGAGAGATATCTCACGTTTTTGTTTATAACAAGATCGATTGTGGTTGGTAATGCGCTGTTCCAAGGATAATGAGTTGCCTCATGAGAGTGCTCGATAACAATATTGTTATTGAGCGAAAACTCCCATATGGTCTTTCCGTTAGCGTTTGGATGATTGAAACAGTTCTACTCGCGTCTCCTGGCGTTCAGGTCTCCTACAAGGAGGACCTTATTACCTACATCAAGCAGACTGTCCAAATCGCGCGAAGTATACCCATTCGATGGTGGATTGTACACAGCATACATGCAGGTACCATCAGCGAGCCTTATGCCAGCATGTTCAATGCTGCTAGGTCGCTCTGGTATCCGCGTGTATGCTATGCTTCACCTTATCAGGATAGCAACTCTTCCGCTTCTCACTGCATTAGGACGGTCTTCCCTAATCGTGACAAAACCCCTAAGTTTCAGTCGATGTTCCTTCGGAGTTTGGTTTCGGACAGAAACAATATATCCGATTTATCTCCTGTGGGCCCTTTTCTTTTCATCCTCTTGCGAGGTGTCGGGTCTATCTTCTCTTCACTGGAGGTGATCCTGCGGTCATTGATTTCCGTCTGTTCAGCAGTCTCTCTTTAGCTTTCGAGATCTGCACTTGAACACGTGCTTCTTCTCTCCTTTCAATGGTTTCCGCTTGTTCTTTCTCTTGCCTGGATTTTATGTCCTCCAGAAGTTGACTCAGTGACTGTAGGTCCAGTTCTTCCTCTTCTGGTTCTGTTATTCTATAGACTATAGACTTATTGAGTAGGAAGCGTTTGCCCTTGTTAGGTTTGGGCTTGGCTGTGTCACTTTCTTCGGTCATCTTGGTATCAGACAGAGTAGTCTTATTACCGAGTAGTGCAGGCAGCTCTTCCATGTCTACATCTTGGCTGTGGTTGTCTGCAATGTCTTCGTGAGGCACCCCTTGGAAGTGTGGTTCGTCCCCAATAGGCCCAATTGGTTTGTCCCAAATAGTAGCTTGACACTTTGGGGAGCATTGATTTTCCCGGTTTGTGGATTTTTAGAAGGCAATATAGTATTGACACCGTTGGGTTAGAAACTTGTGAGTTTCGTTTCAGATGAGGGGTGAGTATGTTGTCGCATTTCTTGGGGACGTCTTTTGATTTGGCAATCATCTCTGGTAATGGATTCCAGGACAATTTCACATAAGGTCACAATATCAATGACAGTATTGACCATTCCGTAGTAGTCCGATTTATCCGAAATTATTACTTTATCACCTTTGTCGGCTTTTAGATGAGAGACGTGTTTGTCGTTCAATCGCTTGATGAGTTTATTTCTGTTTTTATCATCGTTTATTAAATGTTTCGGTTTATCTGTTAACATGTTCCTGGAAAGTTGATTCCTGACTCTCTCCTGAAAGTCCTCAAGGACTTTTTCGGAAGACGAGTTGTCACATTTCAAACCGTTGTTCAAAAGGTTTATCTCTTCCTTATCAAACGATTGTGGTGAATAAATTTCGACAATGCTCATAAGTTTCGGAGTGGTTTCTTTTGGTTTATTCTCAGATATAAGAGTTTTGAATTTCTTATCAAGAGTACACATTTTCCAGATATATTTTGATTCAATCAATCGAAAATGATCACACACAATAAAATGACTTTCATAAAGGAATGATGAAAATAAAGGATATCAGGGAAATGTGTACTCTGAACAAGAAACTCTAAACCCGTATATTTAGGAATAAACCAAAAAAGCCACTCCGAAAGTCATAAACATTGTCGAAAATCATTCATCACAATCGTTTGATGAGGACTAGATGAACCGTTTGAACAACGGTTTGAAATTTGGCATCCCGTTTTTCGAGAAAGTCCATTGCTGGTGTTGAAAGTTTGACAAAGCAGTAATTCTAGATGAATCGGACTACTACGAAAGGTCAATACTTCCATCACTAACGGACTGTATGTAGAAATGTCCTGGAACCCTTTACTAAAGATGATTGCCGAAGTGAAAGACGTCCTCAAGAAACTCTACAACATACTTACCCCTCAACTGAAGCGGAACTTACAAGTTTCCAACCCAACGGTGTCAAAACTATAGTGCCTCCCAAAAATCCACAACCGGGAAAATCAATGCTTCCCATCGTGTCAGCTATTGGATATTCTACTTACCAAATAGCAAAATGGCTCACTTAGGAATTTGAAAGCTTGCCTATTTCGAAACCAGGTTCAGTATCAAAAACTTCTTAGAATTCATATAACATACAAAAAACATCGTTCTGGAAGAAGGTGAGATTTCGGGTTCTTTCCTCAGGGAATTTCTAGAGAAAATTAGTTTCAATAATAACGAAATTGATGAATTCGTTTTTCTCACTAATTTTTTTATGAAATGAAACCATTTTCATGTAGAAGGTTGCTTTTATGAACAACAGGAGGGGAAAGCTATGGGTAACTCCTTGTTCCTTTCCCTGGCAAATTGATTCATGAGCAAATTCGAAATGGGAACCAAAGAGAAGTCAAAGTATTTTCCTAGGATGTGGCTGAGGTATGTGGATGATATTTTTGTAATAACAAAAAATTGAATATTGGGGATTTTGTTTCTTTTTCAAATAACAGACTTCCATCAATGAAATTCACGTATGAGTAAGAAAATAAGAGTCAACTTCTACTTCTTGAAGTTTTGGTGATGAAAAGCCAATGTGTTTGGTATATTCCACAGTTCACATCACTGTGGACAGCACAAACGTGCTGGGCTGAATTTTCTAGTGAATCGTCTTGTAACATTTCCTCTCACACATGAGAGGAAATGTTACAAGAGAGTTCACAAATGAAAAACGGACAATACAGGAAATAACAGTCAATAACGGTTTGTCGAGAGGTGTTGTGGATGAACGAAATCTCGACTTTCAGAAACGACGAAAACCAAGATAAATATATATCAGTTCCATACCACCACTCAAGTATGAAGGAGGTATTCGAAGCAAGTCATACACTACACAGGAAATCCAAAGGACAGAGTCGAGGATTCGGAAAAGTCTGGAATTTCTGAAATTGTAAAGACTGCGATGCAAAATATTATGGATAGACTGAAAGATCTCTCAAAATGAAATATGAGGTTGGAAGACCAGAAAAATCAGCAGGTGCCCATGATAATTTGCAACAAAACCATTCCACAGATTCAAGTTCATTAAGATTAGTTAGACGGCTCGAAGAAAACAGGCAGGCATCTAGATGTCTATGGGAGTATAGTTCATTTTACTGTTGATGAGATTGTTTCATTCATAATCACTATATTTTTCCTCTCTTTCTCTCTTATGAATTATTTTCGTTATCATTCAGAGTGAATTACTTGCATAATTCATCACCAAAGGGATCGTGGATATGAGATATTGATATTGCGCCTATCAGCATATAGTTCATGGCGTTCATTCTCTTTTCATACCATTTCACCATTTCACTGGATGGTCACCGTAGGGATTCGAAAAGTGTTCTGAAAATTTGAATACTGTTGTTCGTCTATTACTGATGTAATCTTGATATTCAGTGTCGTACACTTTTAATGGCTTTGATGTTTCACCAATATTACCTTTATTACAAGACCAAGATGCGTTATAGACGCATTTCATTTTTTTCCCTGTTATTTACCTGATTTTCTTGAAATTCATTTTCATTCCTCTTCGTGGAAGGCTAGAGTTCCCGATGAAGGTTAATGAAAAACTTTAATTGAGAAGGAGAATACAACCATGAGATTCTCGATAAAATCCCATAATAAAATCAAAACTAACGAATAGTTTATTGTGATTTTGACTGCAATTGATTTACAGGAACCTATTATATAGCAGAACACGGTTTTGAAACTTTTTTGGTGAAAATCACAATGAACTATTCACCACACAATAATTCACAATAAGCCGTACCTCCCCCTGTGTCGATGTTGTGAGCTAGAGACTTTTTACGAAAAAATAATCAAGTTAAAGTTGTAGTGGAAACTAGTGCAGGTATGTTTAGATAAGGAAAACGACACCGGGAGAAATGAAGAATAGAATTACACAAGTTTATTCGTTTCATCACAATGTCATTCAAATCTGAAGTTTCACAAAAAATCGTAGCCAGACGTGCTATGTTCTTAGCTCAGAATGGAATATTTTTTGAACCTCTTGAGTGAATTTAGAGTCTTCAAAATTGTTCAAGAGGAGAGTCCAATGATAAATCGAGCTTTTTGAAGTGAAATACGACAGAAGAAAGTTTCTTATTTCCACTGCTGGAAGGTGAATTTGATAATATATAATGTGAGAAGATTCACTCTAGATGATTCAACCATTATTGGATTTACTACTATCCTCGATTACGAAGTGAATGAAAATGCAGAGCATATGCCTGAGGTATATGAAAAGGCCGCTGATTGAACATTTCACATGCTCTCCGGCACAAGGAACGTTCAACCTTGAAATTTAACTCTCACTGGGTGCATTACAAAATATCACAGATTCACATACGGCATATTATCATCGCAGATGTACAATTTGATAATACCATTAATTTTCTGAAGAGCATAGCCTAACATTGATGCTGAAGTCTGGTAGGTTGAAGCAGTCTCCTAGGCTTCAGATTGACAAGTATCCGACATTGAGTTGTAAACTCGAAAACGAAGCTAACACAAAATGACATTATTATCCAGTGGGAGTTAAGAGTTCGTAATGATTTCAAATGAGGTAACCTATGCCTCCGATTCGTACAGTGTTATTTTGTTATGAGAGGTCATCATGAATATGACTACGGATGTACCTACAGTTTGGATCAATGTTGACCTTCATATACGTAGAAATGGTTACACTTCAAAGGCAGCAAGCCTCTTTGGCTTTTTTCAACAGTGTCACGTGACGGCGGGACAAACAAGTGACTTGGGTTGGTGGGCATTTCACACAAAACCTGAAAAACATCCAAGAAAATATAGAAAAACCTATATGGAATTCCAAAATTGTCATTGACGTTTATGACGTCTATCGGTCGTCTGAAGAATACTTCTCGCAGCATATAGTACCTCTTCCCGTATCTGTGTTTCTGGTTTGATTCTATTGGTGGTGGTTGTGACTTTACTCCTATTACCTGAGTTGAATGATCTAATTTGTGTGCTTATAAGGGTAGGTGACTACCGGTTATCACTGATATCATTGCGTAATCTCTCTATTTTCCAGAGCCCAACTGCAGCATACTTTTTATATTTTCCTTTCGAAAAAAGTTTATAGTAGAGTTGAACATTTGAATGATTTTAAAAAGATCAAGTCAACCCCAGATGTTCAAAATATCTTATATTTTATGCAATGCAAAAATTACGTCTATTTACAATTATTTTTCAAACTTCAGTTGAAGCTGTTTTCGTAATAAAGAGAATAAACGTCTATAGTTCTTCATGTCTCCTGTTTTCTTACCAAGACGCATAGTTTTTCCTTAAAAATGTACGTATAGTTTCCTCCAGAATTTCACCAAATGAATTTGAATAATCTATTATGCTATCTTACTTCATTTCTGCGCTCTGACCTCTCTCTATCTTTATTTTTTATCTGAATTTCTCATCATTGTAATGCATAATAATGATGTTCTCTTCATTTTGAAATACCTCATCATTGATGAATTTGTTTAAGTTTCACTTGGTGCCAATTCCTTTAACCCGATTTTTTCTATTGATGTTTAATTTCCTGATCAGTTTGAACTAACACGTTCCTGAAGTGATTTCAGATAACCTGTCTCATTATGATTTTGAGTTTCTTTCAGTGCATTTCTCTTCCCAATATATTTTTGAAATTTCTATCAAGTTGCCACAAGCAAATAGATGATACAATATATTATCGCAAAATTTTGTGAAAATTCATTCTAAGATTGTTCCATCTCCATACTTCAATAAAAAACTCGATACCCTCGTTGCCGTCTTCTTCACAAACAGAAGTTTTGAATTAAATGAAAACGTAGGGGAAACACCCACGCACAACTCAGAATACTGATTTCAGTGGCTTATTTCTTCAATGTTTCAAAATATGCCATATCTTTTTGGGAAAGAAAGTTTTTGGATTTCTACTACTCCATCTGATACAAAAAAAGGGATGAGAGAATCTTCCAAAGAAAGGAAGGAAGTTGAATTTGAAAATAAATAACTCTATACTTGGATGTGTAGATCATGCAAAGAAGTAACTTTCAGACACAAACTGAAAGAAAGTCCTTCTGTCATGCTGAAAAAGCATGACAGGAGCAATTAAATGAATTTTCACCAGGTGCTTCTGATTTCTCGTTCTTTATTTTTCATCAATTTTCATTTTCCATTCAATTGTGTTGATTACAAGTACATTCATTCAATTTTTTTTCTGTATTGCTGAACACTGCGATCAACCTTTGTATCTTTCTATTGTTTATGTTCTATATTCTCCAATGAGGTGTACAAATACAGTGTATATTTGTGACCTCCATTTATTGGAAATATATTCAATCATCCTAAGGATTGTAAAAAAAACAACTTATGTTTCTTGATTTTCCATCTTGTTCCAAAAAAAGTTACTCAAATGAAATCATATTTAAATATCCTTACGCCAGAGCTGAACACGTGTCACTCAAAGATATTGTTGCAAATGAAGCAAATTTTAAAATATTGTATAATCGTTATTTCATTAATGAATATTGAATGTTTCAGTGTATGGTTCATTCATGGTACTTACCTTGTGATTTCCATTACTTCATCGTGGCAGTACTTCTTTGCATCTTCATTCACAAGAGCAAGACTATCGGATTGCCTCTTCTAGGATTTGCAACATTTTTGGCTCTTCTCATACCATTTTTGATGGTGTTTTTACTCAAAAGATCTGCACTGATATTTTTTTATCCAGACTTTCTCAGAATGCCCAAACAGCAAGAAGATTTTGGATCAATTTATTCCAAATCGCATACGAGAGCGGCACCGTATTTTATTGGTATGATCGCTGGATATATTTATCATAGAATGAAAGGATCTGGAAAATGTTTGAAAAGGGTAAGCCAAAAAAATTTTTAATTTATATAGTCGAAATAAATAACTTTTTTCATCATCATGACAATGAATGAATGCTTGATGCCATTCTTCAAAAGTGTTATTCGGGAAAAAATATTGATTTTTAGAAAGACATCAGCGAATATATTCCCGTGAGTTGCCCTGTGATTATTTAAGTAGACTTTCAATTATTTCTGATGATAACATCTTGTTTCAATAATAATATTTCATTTCTGTCACATAAGATACTCACAATGTAATAAATGACCGTCGGGTCTGAATTGGCGATCCCTATATACTACTAATGATATATAATAATTATCTCAATTATATCGTTTGTTTGAAGGTGATTGACAATGTTTCGTGATGAATTTCACTAGTTTGGACTTCCATTGTCTATTATATAAAATGATTTGAAATCCCTGAAACAAGTAAAAAAGAATAATTAAAAAAAAGAATAGTTGAAAATAACAATTATATTAAGCAACAATAAACCTGAAATGAAATGATAGTGAAATAACCTACAAGTAAAAATACAATAATTGAATAAATAAAAATTAAAGGAATGCAAAAAGAAAATAATAAAAAATAAAAAAAAGTGTAGAGATTCCAAGTCACGTTAGTTCACGACGTTTCGATTGTAGATACCAACAATCGAAACGTCGTGAACTAACGTGACTTGGAATCTCTACACTTTTTTTTATTTTTTATTATTTTCTTTTTGCATTCCTTTAATTTTTATTTATTCAATTATTGTATTTTTACTTGTAGGTTATTTCACTATCATTTCATTTCAGGTTTATTGTTGCTTAATATAATTGTTATTTTCAACTATTCTTTTTAATTATTCTTTTTTACTTGTTTCAGGGATTTCAAATCATTTTATATAATAGACAATGGAAGTCCGAACTAGTGAAATTTATCTCAATTATACTTGCACCAGAAAAATACACCCTCCTGCATATGGGATCGTTCAGCCGAAAGTATTTATTTTTCAATTCAGTTTGGTAGCGCGAGAGTTGCTGATAATCAAAATCCTTTTTGTTTATTCTTCTGCGTACTAGACGACATTTTTGAGGTTAAGTGGAAGAGCTATTGAATGATGACTTGTCATCATGTAAATTGAACTTCGCCTTTTATCTTCATATAATAAATGAATTGTACCTGGCAGTTTCATCCAGTTTTGGATGATGTTTTTACAAAAGTCGCCGACATCTGACAAATTGACACTGCCGTGTACAGCGTCGTTCAACTGCTTTCCGAATCAATAGAATGGAATCCGACTCTTTTGTTCAAAAGACAAGTACACAAAATGGAATCTGAGACAACACGCACCGTTTATATTGTGTTTAATGGATCACAGGGTGGCTGATAGGCTTTTTACGCCGGCCCTGTGATGAATAGTCGCAAAAGTGGGACGTGTCCATCACACTCTGAGTCAAGGCGATTCAATAACCACCAAGCAGCATTGTTTTGTGAGGTGAAGGAGGGAGGAAAATTGTGAAAGACTCCCGAAAATCTTTCTCAACTATACCAAAATCCTCCGGAATCCTTCTCGAGCAATATTCATGATAACCCGCAGCTACTCAATCCAGAGGCCACAGGCCTATCGGAGTTCGAAGTTTTCTGGAGACAGCTCTGTCAGCCTGAACTCAATGAACTGCGTAGCCAGATTACCCCAAATGATGTTCTAAGAGACTTCAAGGATTCAAAGAACTATGATGCTGCTGGCCCAGACAGGCTGAATATTTATTGGTGGAAGTACTACCAGCCACTTACCGTCATCCGGTCACAGTTTTCAACTCCGAGGTGGAGAGTTTCGAAATTTTCTATTGGTTCGTCAGGAGGCAGACCGTTCTCATTCCTAAGTGCGGAGATCAGTCGGTTCCTAAGAATCATAGACCGATAACATGTTTGCATTCATATTATAATATGTTCACGTCCATACCGTACCCAGGAATATTCTTTAAAGTTGTCCGATTATTCGAACGGATATAAGAACAGAGAGGGTCAAAATAAGGAGTCGCTGACTGCTCATCGATGAATGTGTAACGCAGGACTCAATGCAGTATAGGCACCATCTCTCTGGAGCTTGAATCGATTACCGCGAGACATTTGATAAAACTTCAAATGAGATTATCTTGCATGTGCCCATGCTTTGCGGTAATCGAAAGAATCGTGGGATGTTTCGAAGAATTGATTACACTTTGCAGGATTCGATCCACCTTTACATCCGGCCAGGCTAGAGTCCGCACTGAGCGGGTCACTTTCAGAAGGGGTGTAATTCAAGGCGATTTTTTCTGTGTTCTCCTTTTTTTGCATTTCACTGCAGCCATTATTCGTTGTGCTCAGTAATACTCGAGGGACCAACTATGTCACCCATTTGTTTTGTATGTATGATCTCAAATCTCATGCCTCTGGAGAAAAGGATCCCGATCAATATTCAATAGCACATGCACTTTCGTGTGCTCTGAACATTTTTAACATATGCGGTCTCATCTTTTTCTATCTACATGACGCTTATCACCTACGGTACGTACATAGTATCGACGAGACACCAGTGTTGACTTATGTTACGGAGGATATTGAATCCATTGTGAAACTGGAAAGTGTCGAGTTCATTGAAACTATTTATTTCTCATCCACAGGCTCAGACAATGAGCCTAATATAGTTTTCATCGACGATCAGAGAAGACGATATTTGTCGTACAGTGAGATGAATATAATCCGAGAAAAAGAATAAAACGAATGAAATATCATAGACTTCATTCAGCCTACCCTGTTGCGATGGTTGTTCTGATTATTGAAGTCTTTGGTATAATTGAAGAGACGGAAGTGACACTTCAAACACATATTCGCGCAATTCTAGGAAAGATTCGCATAATTCAACACTTTGGATACGACATTGCTTAGGGCATATGATTTTAAGTCCAATGATCACTTACCCCACGGTACGAGGAGTTTTTATTGATTGATGATGCTGGCGGGTCCTTCCGAAAATATCGGGCTACAAAAACATGGCTCGATCTTGAGATAAATATTCATTATAATTATTAAAAAAATGATGATAATAATAATGGATGAGCAGCAACGGCTACTGACACCTGATGCCTTTGATGAGTTGCATCACCCACCACTTATTCGAGCAACTGCAAAACCGGACCCGCAGCCCTGGCGCACTCGGGACGGAGAAATATATTCTCTCTCTGGTGCCGACCGTGGATCTACAGGGCCAACCACTCAGGATTATGTATCTTATCTTCGACGACAGGCAGGGATGTATAGCTCCTTCCCAGCCTGTCAATGAAGTGGTGTGAGTGACAGTTCCACCATACGATGGCACGGCTGAAGAGGAGACTTGCATGCTACCGATATAGATAATAAAAACATGGAAAGCACCGTCCAATCACTTTCCGAATTGAAAGGATGAAATACCGGTCTTGCGGTTCGGAAGATTGAACGGCGGGGGTACACGGGATGGGTGCTAAGATAATGTTGGCGAAACAACACGTGTCTCATGAGCAATGTGTGGTAGATAACAGGGTTGCAAACAGGCCTTTTCGGCACGTAGTGCGGTGAAAAGCTGCCACAGTACGACGTACCTATCTCTAAACAGCACTGTCATATTAGGATAGTCACTAGTGAACCGAACGGGAATTATAGCGGAAATCCTCAGGTTCCGCGAGAAATCTTCTAGCTCATTCTAAGAGCCTCCGCGTGTTGTGGATAATATGCCGGCTGCTGATTCGTATGGGTGATTCTGGAAGGAAATTCATGAACATTCGCGTGATGGGTATAGAAGTCCTTACACAAAATGTAGGGAGGCATCCAAGACCCCAATACACTTGTTGCCAGCATGTCCGGCATATGCGGTCTCGGCCTATACAGGGTGTAACTAAATAGGTGTAAAACATTCAAGGAGGTGATTTATCATCAAAAAAAGATAGGATCTTTCATATAAAGAAATTTCATTGGAGCATCCCTTGTTAAGATACAGCCGCTTGAAGGGGGTACATAAAATTTGTATAACAATTTTTTTCACAAGTACTAAAAAACTTACAATATAAAAATTAACCTGACGTTTTGTATTACTAAGAAGACATTCAGCCAGTAATTTATTTGGTTTACCACATGGTTGTAAGGGGTGGAAAACCCAACCCCTAAAATTTATTTCCAATGTATCTTTTTGTCTCTCTTCTTATTTGTAACTTTCTGTCTTATTATTTGTTTACCATTTAAAAATTTATTTCCGATAGCCGGTTTCATTCTAAAGAAAAATGTTTTTTGGGTTTTTTGTCCAAAATGAACCAGTTCGCAGCAAAAAATTATTTTTGAAACAACTACAGAGATACATCGTCATAAATGCGAAAATACGAAACTAATCTATCTAAATTGAAGGGGTTATATTTTTAGGAGTGATTAATTTTTGGGAAAGAAAGTTTTTGGCTTTCTACTACTCCATCTGATACAAAAAAAGGGGATGAGAGAATCTTCCAAAGAAAGGAAGGGAATAATCAATTTGAAAATGAGTAACTCTATACATGGATGTGTAGATCATGCAAAGAAGTAACTTTCAGACACAAACTGAAAGAAAGTCCTCCTGAAACAGCTACTTTCATATAAACATTGAATTATACGAAAGAAAAAAATTCTTTCGAAACAAATACTTCTATATGAACACTGAATTATACAGAAGATACTTTTCTCTACTCAGTTTGTATATCAAACATTTGTTGTGGAATAAGAATCAGATATCATTCACATGAGTTCTACTTTGAATGAATGGTAATAAATTGTACTCATATAACACTGTCACCCTCACTGGTATCCACCGATGTTTCGCCTTGAGACACTTGCCCTTAGGCTCTTCAGTACCAAATTGGATAACATTATAGAAAATACACACACTTCATTCATGAATTACGATTTTGAATGTCACGGAATAAGCTTGATCTGCTTATGTCATCGATGACATCGTAATAACATTCATTCACCTATTTGATTTAATCCTAGCCGAGAGGAATCTTATTTGAATTGAAGGGGTTATATTTTTAGGAGTGATTAATTTTTGAGAAAGAAAGTTTTTGGCTTTCTACTACTCCATCTGATACAAAAAAGGGGATGAGAGAATCTTCCAAAGAAAGGACAATTAAATTGGTATGACGCTGTCAGTTTGGGAATTTTCGAAATTGAATTTATATTAATTGTGTGTTGTTGTTCTGTTCTTAATTTGTTACTTCAATAATTCACTTGTTATTAAAACGGCATACACAAATGAGGAAATGGCTGATATCCATTACGTTTACGGTCTGTCGCAGGGAAATGGGGTAGAAGCTTCTAGAAGATATCCTCAACGGCAGCATCCATCACATAGAATATTTGTTCGACTTCATCAACGATTACGAGAATATGGTTCATTCGACAAAAGGACGCAGGATTGTGGTCGCCATCGAGAAGTTCGAACACAGTACTTAATTTGATTGAAGAACAACCTTCTACCAGTACTAGAAAGCTAAATGTTGATCATATAACGGTATTTCGAATTTTAAAGGAATAACTCTTATACCCTCACTATCTGCAACGAGTACAGGCACTGTTACCGCGAGACTTTCCGAACCGTCTTGAATTTTGCAATTGGATGCTGGAAATTATTGAAAGAAATTGTGACTTTCTGAAGACGATAGAATTCACAGACGAATGTAGTTTTTTCTCGGGAAAATATTATCAATTTTCATAATTACCAAATATGGGCTGATGAAAACCCTCACGCTGTTGTCGAAACTAACCATCAAGAACAGTTTTCTCTTAACGTGTGGCTCGGAGTTATTGGGGATGATTCAGTTGGGCCTCATTTTCTACCTCCTCGATTGAATGGTGAGGCATACGTTCAATTTTCAAGAGAAGTGCATCCAGTACTGCTGGAGGACTTTCCTCTAGGAGAGATATGTTTTTTATGCATGATGGGGCTCTCGCCGACGTCTAGACGCATGCGTAATGTCTGAAGGTAGAGATATTGAACATTTACTATGATTTCTACATGTTGTGTGTTTTGTTATTGATAAATTAGTTTTGTTCATTACCCTTCAATCGTTTAATGCAGGTACTAACTACAAAATAACAATAAATCCAGTTCGCATTAATGACGATGTATCGTAAAATAATTTTGTGCTGCGAACTGGTTTATTTTGGCAAAAAACCCAAGAGACATTTTTGTTTAGAATGAAACAGGCTATCAAAAATAAATTTTTTAATGGTGAACAAATAATAAGACAAAAAGTTACATTAGAAATAAATTTTAGGGGTTGCTTTTTCCACCCCTTACAACCATGGGGTAAACCAAATAAATTACTGTCTTTTTGGTAGTACAAAACATCAGATGAATTTCATTATTTTAACTTTTTCAGTGCTTGTGAAACAAATTGTTATACAAATTTTATGTACCCCCTTTAAGGGGCTGTATCTTAACAAGGGATGCTCCAATGAAGTTTCTTTATATGAAAGATCCTATCTTTTTTTTGTTGAGGAATCACCTTTTTGAATGTTTTGTACTTATTCAGTTACACCTTGTACATATACATCGACATAACGCGGTCCTAAGGGTGCTTATTACCACCTACGGCACTTTTACGAATTGGCGAGACACCGGTGTTGTCCTAAACTCTGGTGGATATTGAATCCGTTGTGGGGAACGAGAAGTGCCGAATCTTTTGAAACTATTCGTTCCCTATCCTCAGTCTCATACAAGCTATTGAGACTGAAGGTGTTTGAAGGTGATTGACAAAGTTTTATGATGAATTTCATCAGTTCGGACTTCCATTGTCTAATATCATATGAAATGATTTGAAATCCCGTAAAAAAATATAACTAATGAAAAATTAAAAACAATAGCTGAAAATAACAATCATATCAGGCAAAAAATCCTGAAATGGAATTACAGTGAAATAAAATACAAATAAAAAATAGAACAATTGAACAAAAAATGAAAAATGATTTGAAAAAAAAATTAAGGGATTCCAAGACTGACCACCAGAGCCATACGATATTTGTCGTGAAGTTTTCAGCTCACGGCGAGACGCATATCGTCTGAAAAAAAAACGGATGAAATATCGGATTTTCTCTACGAACTCCGTAGACTCTGTTTTGACCCACGATTATTTATTTGTGAGTATGAATACTCAATACACACAAGAATTATACATATGAATTCTTGTGAAATGATAGGATAAGAAAAATAACTGGCAAGATGTACTGTAGACAAAACAAGATTTGTTCTGACTGTACTCTTACAAGGTTCTAAACGTAATGAATGTGATTTTACAAATACAATATTTCACCTAGGTAGTTAGAGAGGGGATACACATTGGTCTTTGTAGGGAGAGAATATAGGTAGAAGAAAGGCATAATAGCGGGCGAGTCCCAAGATAAGGGGCATAAGGAACAATAAAGGAATTGAAAATCTAGCTATTTGTAGCTTACAATATTTACATGGAAATAGGCCTAAATATACGGGTTGCTTAGGTAGAGCTATTCGGGAATGTTGAATTTCATGAGGATGAGTGGATTAGAAAAGACCCATACATTAGAAGACCAACTGGAAAACCCCGATTGGGAGACCATTGAGAATATTGAAAAACTAAGTAACTCAAACAAGATTAGTTAACAATACCTGAAATGGAAATAATGCCATAAAACAATCTGCTTTCTTGTAGAAATTTTAGATCTGGAAACTCTAGGCTAAATACTTTAAATTTAAGATTCACAATTCAATTGATTATTGGAATCCTTGGTGGAAGAATGCCCTCTCTACTCTCGAATGTCAAAATCATACCGGCTTGTCGCACTTAGGCAAAAATATCAGGCGGACAGATGTAGAAGGCTGTCATTCTCAGCTCACTGTGCTTACTCAGGGCACATGTTCACTCACCCCACGATGTGAGGGGTGATCGTTGGTTGATAATGCTGGCGCGCCTTCCCGAATGTATTGGGGCTTCGGGAGATAAGGCGTGACCGGCGCAAACTTCGGTAGGAAAAAAATAATAATGAAACGTAAGCCGCGGAATCGAATATGTGCCGTCATAAATTTTGTCGAATTGTGTTGGTAAATATTCAACGAAAGTCATTTTTTGTGGAGGAAAAAATCAGTTTTTTATCGACCTTTTTTTTGGGAAATTGTTACCTTCCACAATCTGAAAAAATATAAAAATTATAATGGAGAACTTTATACAAGTGTAGAAGATCAAACTTTTTAGTTTACTCCGATAGGTTACTGCGTAAAAATCAAAGTATTTTTCACAAAGAAAAATCTTCTATTTATCAGTAACTTGTCGTATTTCACAATTTTGCCTATCAAAAAAATTATTAAGAAATTATACTTCTCTTTTACGTTTCGGAGGCCAAAATCTGCCTCCGTCTTCAGAAATGGATAAAAATTCGAATATATACGCAGTTATTCCTTTTTTGAGAGCTTATTTCTTTACTTCATCGACAGATGTCAAAGAAGGTTTGAAATATGAAATTATGTCAATGTTGTTGATTGACAACTGAAATATTCGATGTAATACAAGGTACTCTCCGATATCAGTTTGTTGCCATTTCGCCACTATCCAAAGTTTTCTTCAAGATGGGTAGCCAAGTACGGTCTATTTCTAAGGAGCTATTCGAGATACAATTCTCTCCAGACATGAGAATATACGCTGATTCTTTTAGCTTACGTCTCTTAGAATGAGGCTCATTGGTAATCTTTCTTGTCCTATTCCATTCCACCCGATGTTCACCGTCTGATTTTAAAATGTGTTCTGATAATTTTGATCCTGTCAATTGTCTATTTTTTTATATAATCTCGATGTTCATTCTCACGCACTTTCAATGGTCTTGAGGTTTCACCAATGTAACTTTTACCACAAGAACAAAGTATTTTATAAATACAATTTTTTGTTTTTTCTTCAGTGTTCTTGGGTTTTGTATGTGTGAGTGTTTGTATGTGTTTGTTCTGAAAGTAGTTCTAACATCATATCTATTTCCAATTCGTCTTATTTTTTCAGATAGTCTTGGAATGTAAGGTATAACGTTAGTTGTAAAAGGTGTCGTTGGATGTTGAGTCGGTAATTGTTGAGTTGGATGTTGTTGAATTTGTGAAGCTGTTTGTATGTTCGTTTGGTTTTTAATTGACCCTTTATTTTCTATTGAATTTATCGTTGAATTTATGAAAGAATCTGGATAAGCGTTAAGGTAGTTGTTAACTACCAAGCAGCATTGTCCTGATAATGTACATATCCTGATGACTGCTGAAAAGTCATTAGTGAGGAGAGTGAGAAGTATAGCAGAAAGTGCAAATTGTGTGAGAGCGTTTCTGGCATATTTCAAGAGCGTCTACATATTGTGGAATATTCTCCAACCGTACATCGAATGAAATTTTTCTGGGAGTATGTATATGAGCACCGCCACCATCTAACCTAGGCACTCTGGCCCACCTGATGCAATGGTGAACAGTAGATTCCGGCTTGTCGGGGGCGGGCCGTTCTCAGTCCTTAAAACTGGGGAGTGTCAGTTTCGAAGAATTACTGATGTTAGCTTGTTTCAAAAGCTTTTTCCGTTTATATGTGTCTACGTTGAACATTAATATCGCAATATATACTTACTTATTCAATTCAATCAAAATGAGCGCCATTTTAATCAGTGCACTTTCATCGACGTCAGCATAAAAGTTATGTGATCGAGCTTCGATGAAGTCTACGAAGGCTGTTCTTGCTTTGTTCTGATTGACGAAGGTTCTCCCGGTGAGAAAGTCATCAAAGATGCTTGAAAAGATGATAGTGTATTGGCGGGAGGTCTGGGAAATATAGTGGGTGAGGCAAACTTTGACGCTCAATTCGTTGAATTTTTGGACGATGGACCGGGACCAACTAGTGCACTACTATTTATTTGTGGGTTATGAGTTGATAATAAGGTACTAATAGCCTTTCTATGATATACAGGCCGTTTCTTTTATCATATGGTAACATTGCTATATTCAGATACGAAGACGATTAAACGGGAAAAAAGTAACCGTCATCGGTTACAATATAACGGTCGAAGAAAATTCGCGGGGACTCTCGCTCTTCTCGAGTTATACGGGAAAAAACAAAAATGCTGTTTTTCGTTTTTTCGAATGGAATTGTTATTTCGGAGAATATCAATCATAAACGGGAAAGAACGTTATTTGTTATTTTATTGGAAGTATACTATGACGACGTAATAATGAATATTTGATAAAACGTTCCGTACCAACATGACCACCATCAACTTTTTCTTAAATACGGACCTTTTTTCATTACATATATCAATGAAGCAATACATTCACAATCCAAGGGTATATCACATTTGATATTTTTATAGCGTTTCATTCCAAATAATTATCATCATCAATGACAACAATTTCAAATTGCGGTCCTGTCGTTACTTCTTTTGAAAATTGTTTCGATTTTTTCAAAATATAATTCAGACAATCCAATAAATTCGACAGGTAGGTACCCTAATACAATGAAAATTCGTACTTTTATGTTTTGTAAATTTTTGTATTGCCGTTATTCTTCTTTCAAGGCTTATTTTTTCCTAATCAATTATAATTCGTAATATTTTTATAATTCTCAATCCTGGAAGTAACGAAAATATCAGCTTTTTGATCAAAATTCGATTATTGTATAATTTGGTATGATCAAATAGCATCTCAATTCATTTGCCATCTTAAACTCGTAGGCATTGCTTGATTTCTATGGCAGGAAAAATGAATACGTTGTTGATATCTGTTGAGAACTGTCAAACGTTTATGAACATATCAAAGATGTATTCAAATTATGAAAAAACTGTAAAATCCACCAGAACTATTTTATGAAAGAACAAATATAAATGCTACAGGATATGCAAAGTTCATCACCTCAATGAAATGGATTACGGAAGGAGAGTAAGATTTGCTAAGTGGTTAAGATGTAGAAATAGGGAATATTTGTAAAAAAATGATATGAACGGTCGAATCAAAATTCACCAACAATAGTTGGTTTGAGAGGAATATCCATTATGGGTGGAATAATATAAATGAACATTTACATAGGGAAACCAATTTCCAGGAAAGGTTCGGAATAAATGTTTGGTTGGGAATTGTGGGAACAAACATCCTTGGGATTCACCAACACTGGTTGATTTGAGAGAAATATCCATTATAGGTGGAATAATACAAATGAACATTTACATAGAAAAACCAATTTCCAGGAAAATTTTGGAATGAATGTTCGGTTGGGAATTGTGGAAACAAACGTCCTTGGCCCTTACTTTTACGATGATCATTTGATCTCAATTCTCTATTCAATAAATTCGATGGCTACTTAGATGAATTGCCACTGAATATCCGCCATGAAATACAATATTTTCAGCAGGACGGCACTCCTCCCCATAATGCAGCAATAGTAAGGGAATATTTAGATACAATATTCCCAAGAAAATGGATTGGAAACAATGTATCAATTAACTGGCCAGCTCGATCCCAAGATGTTATACATCTGAATTTTTTTATCTGGAGATACATAGAGGATAGTTTTCTCAACATCATGTACAGATATAGATCATCTCAAACAAATATTATGCTAGAAAATTGACACAGAAATTGTCTGGACCGACAATTCATGTGCATTCAACAAAGAGGTCGCCATTTCGACCATTTGATTGCTATATAGCTTTGATTTTCCGTATTGCTTTCATTTTTCCCAAAATTTCATGATAAAATAAATTGCTTTCCTGTTTGATTGTTGTCACTGATGATGGTGGTTATTTCAAATGAAACGATATAAAAATATCAAATGTGATATACCCTTGGATTGTGAATTTATCGCTTTATCATTATCTGTGATATAGAAGACAGGTCCTTATTAAAAAAAAGTTGATGGTGGGCATGTTGACACGAAACGTTTTATTGAATATTTATTATTACATCATCATAGTGTACTTCGAATACAATAACATATTTTCCATTTTTTTATATTCTCCTAAATAACAATTTCATCCGAAAAAAAAAGAAAAAAAGAATTTTTCGTTTTTCTCGTATAACTTGAGAAGGGCGAGAGTCACCGAAAATTTTCTGCGACCATTGTATTTATTCCGATGATAGTTACCTTTTTTCCAATATTAATGGTCTTTGTATCTGTTACCGTTTAGAATATACAGGGTGTTCCTAAACATCGTGCACATACGAAAGGGGGTAATTCTTTGGCTTATTTCATAACTACAAGTTCATATAAACATAGGTCCGCAAACGCTTCGTTACCGATTTAAAGGGTGTTGAAATTGCAAGATTTTTCTTGTTATTTCTTTGGAGCTCCTGCAGTTTTCGAGATATTGAGCTCAAATTTGGAATCTAGATTGCGTTATAGGGCATACATTAGTGGGTTTTGTCAGATGGTTGTTGATTCTACAAGGTGATTTTTCAGGAGTCATGTTCCATTTTCTCCCCCTGAACTTTTTTACTGTGCGCCGCTGGTAGATTCTAAAATAGAAAATGAATTTTCCATTTTATTTGGAAACTTTTTTTGTTCAAAAACTCTTTTCGTTTCTGCGACCGTTATCGAGAAAAAAATTAAAGATTTTTTGTAGAAATGATTTATTTTACAATAAAAAACCTCTATTCAGTTGTTCTCATACACTTCATGTAAACACTTCCGAGACAAAATAGAAAAATATGCTGGAGTGCTGTCGTGCATAAATCAAATTTCTCCACAAAAGAGGCAAGTGTTCGAGTAATAAAGGCGATTCCTGCAGTTCCTATTGAACTTCTTTGCAGTGCGCCGCTGGTAGATTCTACGATACAAAATAAATGTTTTGTGTTCTTCAGAAGTTTTTTTCGGATTTGCGTTTTAACTATTTAAAGTTTTAGTTTGACACTGTACGGTATAAAATTAATTGTTTTAATTACTCGTTACAATCTCAAACAATGTCAATTTTTACCAATTCTGAAATGGCTGAGATGCATTTTATCTATGGTCTTGCGAATAGAAATGCACGAGAAGCCAGACGTTTGTACATGGAGCGCTATCCCAATAGAGTAATACCTGATCAAAGAACATTCTCGAATATCCATAGGCGTCTTGTAGAAACTGGATGTGTTAATAAAAAGGTATGTGACGGAGGTAGACCACGTACTGTTAGAACTCCACAGATCGAAGAAGCTGTTCTAAATGAAATAGAAGAACATCCCAGTACTAGCACCAGAATAATCGGTAAACATTTAAATATTAGTTATCAGGTTATTTGGAGAATATTGCGCGAGTCGCAATACCATATTCAAATAGTGCAGGCGCTTCTTCCTCGAGATTTCCCTTTAAGGATCAATTTCTGCCAGTGGTACCTTAATAGACTAGCAGATGACCCCGATTTTGACTGTAAAATCCTTTTTACTGACGAAGCCAATTTTTCAAGGAATTCCATTATTAATTTTCATAACAACCACATATGGGCACAAGAAAATCCACATGGAATTGTAGAAGCATATTTTCAAGAGCAGTTTTCATTAAATGTATGGGCTGGTATACTACGGGATCATTTGATTGGTCCTTTCTTTTTGCCTAGTCGACTTAATGGTCGCTTCTACAGACATTTTTTGCAACATGAATTGCCTTTGTTACTCGAAAACGTGCCTCTTTTGTTGAGAAATCAAATTTGGTTTATGCACGATGGCGCCCCAATACATTTTTTCTATTTTGGCTAGGATGTATTTAAACGGAGTGTATGAGAATAAGTGGATAGGACGGGGTGGACCTCAATCATGGCCCCCTAGGTTGCCTGATTTAAATAGTCTAGATTTTTTCCTATGGGGATATCTCAAATCTCTAGTGTATACAACACCAGTGAATAACGTGGATGACTTACGAAATCGGATAATAAATGCATTTGAAACTGTAAGAAATACTCCAGGAGTCTTCGCAAGAGTACGGGCATCAATGAGAAGAAGAGCAGACGCATGTATAAGGGTAGGAGGGGGTCACATTCAACATTTGTTATAATGCAGTTTAATTGTTATTATTTAGGTTTTTGTATTGTAAAATGAATCATTTCTACAAAAAATCTTTAATTTTTTTCTCGATAACGGTCGTAGAAACGAAAAGAGTTTCCAAACAAAAAAAGTTTCCAAATGAAACGAAAATTCATTTTGTATTTTATAATCTACCAGCGGCGCACAGTAAAAAAGTTCAGGGGGAGAAAATGGAACATGACTCCTGAAAAAATATCACCTTGTAGAATCAACAACCATCTGACAAAACCCACTAATGTATGCCCTATAACGCAATCTAGATTCCAAATTTGAGGTTAATATCTCAAAAACTGCAGGAGCTCCAAAGAAATAACCAGAAAAATCTTGTAATTTCAACACCCTGTAAATCGGTAACGAAGCGTTTGCGGACCTATGTTTATATGAACTCCTTGTTATGAAATAAGCCAAAGAACTACCCCCTTTCGTATGTGCACGATGTTTAGGAACACCCTGTATAGCAATGTTACCGCATGATGAAATAAACTTCCTGTAGAGAGTACAAAAGAAGAAGTCGCTGTACTACCCAATTGTGAATTGGGAATGAATACAAAATTGTCGAGAATGAATTGAAAAACATCACAATTCCTGGAATGATAAAAACTCGTCAAGTGAAAAACATTATTGTCGATTGAAAATTTCATCGAATTACACTTGAACTCTATCGGCGTCTAATTTGATTACGCTTCAGTAGAATATTCATGGAAAATACTCAAGCCTAAATGGCAAATATGTCGAATTCAAGATGATCTAGACATCTTTATGTAGGTAGAGATAATTTTTGAAATTGATTGCTTTCTTCATTTCTTTGGAAGATTCACAAATTTTTTGTATCAAGATGGAGAACTAGAAATCTATTCTAAAAATATCTCTTTTCAATAAAAAAAACTTTTAAAAAAATCAAAGAAAATGACAATCATTGAAGTTCATATAATAACAATAATTTATATTCCAATAATAGAGTTTTGAATGAAGAAATACCCGTTTTCAGTTCCTCGTCGGTAGATACTATATCAACAATTGATATTGTTGTTCAGACATATAGTGAGTACATACTATGATTTTTACAGGTTTATTCTCACATCATTCTAGTGATATCTCTTCTTCTGATGGTATCATCCATTATCACTGGCGTCATATTTTATAATCCTGATTACGAATACGATCGAATTGGGTCAGCTTTATATGCTTCCTTGCATCGAGTGGTTTGGTCAGTAGGGAGTGTGGGAGTACTGTATGTGGCAAGTTATGGACATACCAAATATATTTACCGATTCCTTTCTTGGAAGCCATGGATACCACTCAGCAAATTGGTATATGGAGCATATTTAGTTCACATGCAGTTTCAACTAAGAGCTGTTGCGAGAAAAGGAGGAGCGGATGTAATCACTTATTTCGATGTGGTAAGTATTCTTTGTTTTATGTTACTTCATATCACCTTCATCATGGAGATCTGATTACTCATTTATACATTCTCTAATACATTCTTTTCAGTAATACCGAAGAAATCGATCATATTTTTGTAGACGTATCATACAAACTTCTGAATAGAACCAACAGGAGTTTGGCTTCATTGGGCGTATCTTCACTTCAATGAAGTGATGATACGCCCAATAGCTTCTTCATCACTTCAATGAAGTGATGAAGAAGCTATTGTATAGCAGAACACGTGTTGCGTTTTTGTAAAACAAGTGAAGGCATGTCTGCAAAAACTATTGTATAGCGAAACACATGTTGCGTTTTTGTGTTTCTTAAATATTTTCATTATAGATGGTCTCAATCTATATCCCTTGTTATAACGCGACCCTAACAATGCTTCATTACAAACTATGAAACGGTTTTAATGAGACACCGGTGATGCCATATGCTCCGGAGATATTGAATGTGTTTTGGGGAATGGGAAGTGCCAAGTCTATTGTATTGTGTTGCTGCAGGCAACACAGGAATGAGTGAATGTATGAGGTATTATTCAGCAACAATAAAGACATCGACTTATCACTGCACCTGACCTTTGCTTTTCTCAGGTCGAGTGGACTGAAGAGTATTTCATTACCACCTGAGGCATTTCTTCTATATTGATAAGGCGACAATATTTCCCTACGCTCTGGAGGATATTGAATTCATTGTGGATATAAAACATGCCAAACTCTTTCAAAGTATTCCCCACCCTCTGGTTCATATGAGCTGATGAGCCTAATGTAGTTCTTCTCGACCATCAGAGCAAGATATTTGTCGTGAAGTCATCTAGTCTTAGCCCAATAAATGCTTAGGGCTGGGTTTCTTGTCTCACTGCATCTGCTCAGTAGACATGGCCCATTGATCACTTATACCATGGTGTAGGGGAGTAGTCATTGGTTGGTAATGCTGGCACGCTCTTTCAACTATATCAAGCTTTGAGGATAGGGCTTGACCAGCACCATTTCGGACGGAAACTGATGTCAATAACGACAATGATAATAGTATCTTTCATTCCAAGAGCTTTCACATGTTGTGGATGATCCGTATGCTGCTGATGAAATGAAATCTTTTTGGAAGAACTTTCAAGGGCAACCTCATCATTTAGCGTCCAAATCAAGCTGAAAAACTGTAGAGAACTTCAACAGGGTGGGGAGAAAATGGACTGTATGTAATACTTGATGATTTCAAATGACGTTCAAAGAGCCGTGTGGGTTCGAAAACTTCGCTGTTCTTGTCACAGATGGCTAAATATCTATTGGTCAAAAATAATCAACAAGCACCCACAGCTAACTAGTCGGAGTTTTCAACTAGCGTCATCTAGTGGGAGTGAAGCACCTGGATTAGTTTGTCAAGAATCTGCATTGGTTTGTCGAGAATCAGACAGTTCCCTTTCGAAAAACGGTCTCTTTCAACAATATCAAATATCGCGCATCATCAGAGCACCTGATCTTCGCTTTTGTCAGTCGCTTTTGTCAGGTATATCGAGACGAAGTCAGAGTATGGGAAGTCCATCATAGCCTGCCAAGATGGTTTTTCCAACACCTCAGTCTACCGTTGTCGCATAATAAGAATTGAGATTTGTGACATTAGATGCAAGGCGCCGCAATGACGCTCCAATTCATGTATCAAAAATTGATCATCGATGATGAATGGAAAAACTTTCGCTGAAACACTTTGAATGGTTATGTTGAACTGACAATAGTTTTTGGTTTGTAGGTAACTACACATGAAAATAAAGAATGTTACTTATGTTGATGACCTCGAAACAATACCTAGGTTTTTTTGCAATAGTCATTCTCATCAATGAGATAGAACTACCTACATCAATTAGGCATTGAACTTTGAAGTTTTCAATCTTCGCAATTTGCAAAAAAATTATCGTATGAATTCACTCCATGGCAAATCTCTTGAACTTCTCTCAAGTGGAGGACATTTGTGAGTTACACGCCTAAACGTTCACAACTAGAACACCCAATACGACATGTCCCAGAATACCACAATTGAAACAAGTCAAACCTCTTTAAACCTCTTCTGGGTTTCATTCTATTTTGATCTTGATGAACAGGACGACTATTAAACTAAGGAGCTTGTCGTTATCACTCCAAAAGTTTGTACAATATTACGAAGGACGTATTTGGATTGAATCCCACTGCTCTCTTCACCAGATGACATAAAAAAGAAATATCAGAATACCATATTTATACTCATCCCACAACATACATTAATACACAATACGTTTGCACTCTAATAATGCCTCATTCCCACTGTTCATTTAACTGATCGAGGGTTATTCGTCATATGAACATTAGTCAATAATATAGAGCTCTTCGAAAGGTTAATATCAACCAAATGTCAGAAACTTCAGATACTGCCAATGAGGCAGAAACCAATGGAAATATAAGACTTCTATTTAGAATTTCATTTCAGTAATATAGCTATATAAGTTCCAGCCCAAAATCCCATGCTTTTTCTTATGGCGCTTCATTCTGGCGAGTTGATCAGTACCACGAAAAATTTAAACAGATTCATTAAAATATCATTTCTTCAGTTGCTTTTAAAGATAATGGTATTAAAAATCATAGATTGGTTCAAAATAATTGACCTTTCATCTAACACATCGCTCAGGATTGGAAAAGTATTCAAAATCATCTTAAACTCAAACAAACCTCAACAAATTTTTCGTAATCGCTAAAACATTTTTCGAATACAAATTGTTTTTACTCCGGTTATAATCGAGATCATTCGATTTACAAGTGTTCTGAATATTGTACTGAATTTCGAAGAAAGATTTCAGTCCGTGAAACAGAAGAGGTTATGCACCAATTATTGTCTGAGCTCTCAGCACATAACGAATAAATATAAATCAATTTCAACTTGTATGTTTTGTCATTCAAAATATCACTCAAGCTCGAATATAAATGAATATGAAATACCTAGTTCCTCAAAATTTGACTTCAATTATTCCTCAAACTGATTTTCAAGGTGAACCCAGAAGGATATGAACTCCAGAAACTTCTACTTTTCCCTGTATCGCTCTCTTTATAAGCAACATTTTATATCCAACTGCTATAATCGGAATTCAAGATATATGTTGGAAAATCCTGTCCTATTTTGAATTTCGATTCCAATAGGAGGTCAAAAAATCGCAAGAATGATGTTCCATAAGAAAATACATGGGATTTTGAGCTGAAATTCCAATAGCTATATTACTTATATGCAACCACGATATAAAATTGTTTCAAAAAATATATTATTACTAACCCATCACTGTGTTTTCGAAGATAGTAGTTCAACGCAATTGAGAGTGGTATTTGATGGCTCTACTCAGTCTTCGCAAGGTATTTCCCTAAATGGAACCCTTTTGGTGGGGAAGAATTTGCAGAAAAATATATTTTTGATTCTTCTCGAATTCAGGCTTCACACAATCGCATTCACAGAGAATATGAAAAAATGCTTTTTCAGATGACAGTCGCTCCAGAATATCGAAATTATCAAATAATTGTGAGGACGTTTTTACCAAATGATCAGGTCAAAGAATCTTATGAAACAAGTAACATTTGTTTTACCTTCTCCGCCATTTATTGCTAACAGAGTAATTTTACAATTAGTTGAAGATGAAGGAAATAATTTTCCGTTAGCTGCTGAAGTTCTAGAAAATTTTATTTATATTGAAAATGTATGTTCAGTTTCTTCAAATTTGAATCTAGTTTGAAAAAAGCTCAAATACTACGTGATCAATTGATACATATTTTGAGAAAAGTCAATTTTCGTTTATCAAAATCAAGCATAACTCGATGATTTACCTGCAAGTTAACGCTATAGTTAAGCAGTTGACTTTGAAGATGAAAATATTAGCTTTGCAGTATCGACCAACTTAAGATTCTTTCACTTTCACACAAAAATCTATCAATCTTCTATGGGAGACCTCCTTTACTCCAGAGTTTCGAAAATAAAAGCTTTTTAAACGTTGGGCTTGACTATGCAGGTCCGTTCCAAATCTTTTCGGGAAAATTACGCTGTGCTAAGACTAGTGAAGCCTATGCATCCTATGCATGTTTTTGTATGCATGAATAAAAAGTGTAAAACTTGTTTCAAATTCAAAGAGTCATGCATTCATTGCTGCCTTTAGAATATTTATAGCACGTTCCTACTCGCAGATGACGTTATGACATTATCATATCAGAATGAGGAACTGATTCTGTAGGTATCAATGAAGGAATTTCTAATTTATTCAAACAAGTTACAAAACGACAAAATATTTTTTTCAAGTTCAATTCTTCAGGCTCTAAACATTTTTCAGGTATGGCAGAAGTCAAATCAAAATCAATTAAAGCCCATATTCACCGCGTAGAATTCTATACTTTGTTGACTCATATTGAAGCTCTATTAAATTCACTTCCATTGTATTTTAATATACTGTCAGGTTTACATTAGGAAAGTTTTTGATTTTAGAGTCTCTTAGTTCATTGCCAGATCCAGATTCAAAACATTCAAATTTGAAAAAATCGAATTGTTGGCAATTATTGCAAAATCTCCAACATTTCTGGGGAAGGTGACATGATGAATATCTTCATACTCTTCAGCAAATAAGTGAATAATTGAAAGTTTCTGATCTCGTTTCTTTGGATACAATGGTACTAATTGAAAATACAAACTCCTTCTTCAAAATGGAGTCTTGTTCTTGTTGGAAAATCATACTATGGAAAAAATGGTACTGCAAGTATTGCTGACGTTTGTACAAAGAAGGGTTTGGTTTACAGACCTTTGGTGAAGTTGTGTCATTTACCAGTTGCCAGTGAAATTCAATTTATTCCATAATTCAGTGGGGAAAAATGTTCAGTTTCTGTTTGGTACCTATCATGATTTTGGAGGAATTCTATGCGGAATTCTATGGAGAAATTCTGCATATTATTAGGACCAAGCGCACACGCGTTCAAGGAATAACAATCACGAAAGTAGCATGCTATTACTACGGACACAGTTTTTGTAATGAACGATTTTCAAGTTTGCCTTCTCATGTGATTTTCCGAAATTTCCGCTATCAATCTAGCATGTGTGTGTCGCCTCTGTTTGGAAAATGATAAAACAGCAGAGCACCTATTTTGTGCCTGCCCCGCTGCGGACCAAATCAGGTTTTCAGAGTTCAGAGCCGTACTCTCACCATATGACCTGAAGGATTACTCATATAAACACACATACATATAAACTAATCGGCTTCAATAAGAAGCAGAGTTCATTTGGTCGAGTGTGAAGTGGTGAGAGCCAAATAAACGCTTGTGGGTTGCGATGAAGGGTTGGATATACCATGTCACTTTGGACCTTACCTAACCTACCGCTATAGCTGATCGCTAGTGCTCACCGGTTACGTCATACTATCCACAACCGCTCGACGCTTTCAATTTGCCAACTGGCTTTGCAGCAGGAATTCCATTATTTAGGTTAGTGCATTTTCAACTTGGTTCCGCTATTTATATTCATGCAAGCTACTTCAACAGTGACTGATTCTAATAGGGTTATTTTTTTGAGATAGTAACAGATATTTTCAAACTGAATTATTCACAAATGTGATTGGCTTTTGTCGAAATATACAGAAGATACTTGATGAATGAATAAATGTAGCATGTAGGCTCTTACGGCTGGCGTGTTACGTGTTTTGCCTGGTCTTCTTTGATTATAATCTCCAAACGTTTCAACTGCAACTGCCAAAGGAGACCACGGCAAAATCCAGAAACCAACCAAAACAATAAAGAAATAGTTGATCATTGCTATCTCTGAGCCATTTGGAGAAATATACCATAATAAATCAATATGTGAATGAAAATGTGATACCTGTCGTGCATCCTTCAGAAAAATTCCAATCCTTAGTCGATTTAGAGAAACGGAAGGTTTATTTTGATAATTCGGACTTCCATTGTCTAATTTGATATAACTTGATGAAATCCCTGAAAGAATCTGTAGGAAATTAACAATTATATCAAGCAAAAAACTGAAATTATAATGAAATAAAATACAAGCAACAACCAAAAAATCAAATCACTTTATATCAAATTAGACAATGGAAGTCCCAACTAATGAAATGCACTACGAAACATTGTCAACCACCTCCAAGCGGAAGGTTATTATATTAGAAAAACTGATGGTCCTGCAAAAAGGGTCATTTCAGTAATTATTGTTAGAAAAAATTAACGTTCGTTACGTATCTGCTTAGATCTAACTGATTCAAACCATGCAATAAAACGTGAATAACTTCAACTGCCTAGTTCCAATCAAATAGTTTCAAAAATTTCAGTACGTGTATTTTCAGTACATTAAACACCAATAGTAGTTTTTGGCAAATACAGCTAGACGAAGCAAGAGCAAAACTCTGTACCTTCATCACTAGTCTAATCAACAAGTTCAAAAACATGAAAAATAGAGATAAAGGTCCTAAAAATATGAGCGATAGCTCATTCGATTCGGAATCACCTCTAGAAAAATTTCTTGAAGGATTTTGGTGCAAGTAAAAAATTATTGTTATTAACAAAATAAGATTAAAAAAAAGAGTAGGAAATTTCCGATATGAAAGTTTCAACTCCCGAAACTCTATCTCCATTATTTATAATTTTAATTTGACTTTGAAAATAGGGTTCCGCGCGGCTGTTACGGCATGCGCGCGCTGCCGCTAAAGAGAGTTTATCAGAAGAAATAATTTTTTTTAACATAAACTGTCATTTTGAAAATTTGAACAAATTCTAGTATCTTCTTAACACTTGAATGAATCGAGTCCCGTAGAAAAAAAATTCATCACCATTTTTCAAAAAGTTATTCAATTGTTAACTAACAAATGTTTTCCCGATTTCCGCTGTCATAAATAATGGGATGAAAGGTATAAATAATTGGCCTATAAATTTTGAACTTCGTGAAGCCCTTTTGATATACATACTTCAAACGATCCTGCGATGAAAGTTCATAAAAATTTTTCGATTTATTAATTATGATTTTTTACAACTATTGCAGAATGAAATATCCAAAAATTGTTTTTTTCAATTGATATTCAGCTATCTCTGTTTCCACATTGAACTGTGGCAGTTATCAACATGGGATATGACTTTTTTACGTAATTTGTTCATTAAATTGTTTTAAACAAATAGAGAAATTCAGTATTCCTGAATTTTTTTTGCTATTCTGTTGTCTAGAGATAATTATGATAAAAAAAATTCTAATTTTAATTTTCAATTGTTCAAAATCGATTTTCTTATATTTCGATTGTTCAAATAATCAGTTGAGAAATAATTTTGCTTTCGAAAATCATAATTTACACTTTTGAATAGTTTGGCAGGAGAAAAAAATGTTTTATTCATTATTTAATCGTTTATTAGTTAAACAATTTGTTATAAACAAATATTGACCAACGTTATATTTTTTTCTGGAGCAGAAAAAATTAAAATAACAGCTATATATGAAAAAGTGCCATGTTTTCTATTGATTATAATACTTTCTAATATCTATTATGATAAATGAAAAAAATGAACATGGCACTTTTTCATAATTTTTTTATGCTTCAGAGGAAAAATATAACGTTGGTCAATCTTTGTTTGTGTTATTTGTAATGTTAACGTTGTTAAACTAATAAACAATTAAATAATAATTGAAAAATATTTTTTTCCGACAAACTATTTGAAAGTATGAATTATGATTTTTAGAAGCAAAATTATTTCTCAACTAATTATTTAAATATTCGAAATATAAAAAATCGATTCTGAACAATTGAAAATTGAAATTAAAGAAACTTTTTTTTGATCATAATTATCTATAGACAACAAAATAGCAAAAAAAATTTTCAAAAACATTGAATTTCTCTATTTGTTTAAAACAATTTAATAAACAAATTACGTAGAAAATTCATATCCAATGTTAATAACTGCCATTATTTAATGTGATAATAGACATAGCTAAATATCAATTGGAAAAAAATTCAATCAATTTCATTTTGCAATAGTTATGAAAAATCATAATTAACAAATTCATAAATTTTTATGAACTTTCATCGCAGGATCATATGAAGTATATATATATCGAAAGGGCTCTACGAAGTTTAAAATTTATAGGCCAATTATTCATACCTTTCACCCCATTATTTATGCCAACGGAGATTGGAAAAAAATTTGTTAGTTAACAATTGACTAACTTTTCGAAAAATAGTGATGAGACTTTTTTTCTACGGGACTCGATACATTCAAGTGTTAAGAAGATACTTAGTTTTTTTTCAAATAATTTAATGACATTTTATGTTATGAAAAAATTATTTCTTTTGATAAACTCTCTCTAGCGGCAGCGCGCGCATGCCGTAACAGCCGCGCGAAACTCTATTTTGAACATCAAATTAAAATTATAAATAATGGATATAGAGTTTCGAGAGTCAAAACTTTTTTATCGGAAATTTCCTCCTCTTCAACGAGCTTTTTTCGGAATTGCTCATATATTATTATTTTTTAAGTTATTAATGAAAAACTAAATACCATTTTTTTCAATTTTATTTTGTTAATAGCAATTGCAATTTTTTACCTGCACCAAAATCTTTCAAAAACATTTTTCTAAAGGTGACTCCGAATCATATTTTTAGGACCTTCATCTCTATTTTTCATGTTTTTGAACTTGTTGATCAGACTAGTACACCATTTGATAGATTTTGTTTTTTTAAGCTCCCTTGTGGAATTCAATCAGCTCCGAAAGTTTTTCATAAACGTTTAAAAAATATTTTTGATCTCGAGGGGGTCGACACATATATATAGATTTGTAGATGATATAATTGTCCGAGAAAATAATAATATGAATATGATGCAAGCATGAAAAAATAATAGTGAAGATGATGAAGATAATAGATGAGTCAATAGCAGGTAATTTCGATTCTGACAACATTTTGTATGAAGTACTTGTAAAAACAATATTTTGTCAAAGGATCAAAACCTGATTGGTTAAAATAATAATGTATTGTGTAGACTTAAATGAAATTAATAAAAACACTTTTGAATAAATACCACTGGAAAATTTCATTTATACGACCGGTTTCGGGTTTGATCCCATTATCAAGTATAATCAAGTTTTATACTCGATAATGGGATCAAACCCAAAACCAGTCGCATAAATGAAATTTTCCAGTGGTATTTAGACAAAAGTGTCTTTATTCATTTCATTCAAGTGATCATGAATTACCATTGAGTAAACAAGTCATCAATCATACATATTGTGTAAACCCTGTTTTGATGATTTGGTTGAAATAAAAAATTACATGAATGTATTTATTCGTATCTCGGGCAACCTGTATTTGAATATCAAAAGTTGAAATGGAAAAATTAACACATTTTATGCGACAAATAAACAACCAAACAAATCAAAACAAATAAACAGTAGTCTATCTCCAGCCTTTATTATATTTATATATTCTACGTTCAATACCTTCAATAAACTAGGCTGTGCTGATTGGGTTATACTGAAAAGTTGCATAAAACTCAATTTGAATTTTGTTCGAACGCAGTAACACTTCTGAGGCAATTTTATGATCAAATATTTCCATCTGTTATTATACGAAGGTTCTCGATGGACTGTTCTCACATACCATATATTTCCTTTAACCATTCTGATTCATGAATGTTTCATATCACTGTAAAAAAAGCTTATTATTTATATAATAAAATAATCCTTTTTTTTTCAGATCAGTTACTCCTTCTCTGATATTGTACTAGCATTTGGAACATCATTTTTGCTGTATCTGGTAATTGAAGCACCTTTCAGAAATATATTTACGTTATTGATGGTAACATCTGATCACGCTACCAAGAAGAACAATACAAGACAAACTTCAGAGAATGTAAATGAGACAACCTGTGATAGTCACTTGTGAAATGTATATCTAGAAAAAAATCATGATTATTGTTCAATCTTATTCAGGAGTATAATTGCCAAAGGTTTGATGAGCCACTACGAGATGTGAACATTCAATAATGATTTCCAATGCCAACTAATAATAACTCAAACGAATATCATAAGAAAAATCACATTTGGAAACTATTTCATCATTGACAACGGCAATAAAAAAATATTTATGAGTTGATCAATAATAACATAGCAGTTCTCAATTATTCAGCTCTTGATTGTATTACAATACTTGTTTATGATAGAATTGCTCACTTCCAAGAGTGTAACAGGTTATAATATATTTACGATCAATTAGAATACACCATCCTGTAGGTTTTTTCAAATTTTCAATAATATGAAACCATCACTAAACTTAAAATACTGTCATTTTTAAGAAACTCCTAACTGTAAAGAAAAGTAATGATTTCAGCTGAATGATGTTGTTTGTTATGAAAATAGGTAAAACAAAAAGAAAACTGTTCCAATCACAACCCATTCAAAATTTGAAAGCCATGACATCTCTTTTTACGCAGACATCATCTATGGGATCAACAGAAGACTCAATCCTCGAATATCAGAGGTTCACGAAACTTTCCAATCTTGACTATGCAACTGATCTTTGATATTCGAGGATTCTGTCTTCTGTCGATTTCAAAGATGACGTGTTCATAAGGGGAGATGTCATCGCCTTTGCTTTTAAGATTGCTCTTTTTGGGACAGTTCAGTGGTTCAGCCTGGCACCAATGATGAGATCTGGTAGGTCGTAAGGGCATTATCTGGTGGTGGATTAAAAGTTCATCTGACATTTTGATTTGAGAGAATTTTTTCTGGTGTATGCAAATGAGCCGTTGTGAATAATGTTATTATTTTTATCATTTTGGTGAATCAACTCTTCGAGCTCTGGATTCGTACCAGAACAAACAATAAAGTTCATGCTCCGTAATCCAAATGCTGAGTCCCATCACCATACTGCTCAGCTGTTTTGAATTCTCTCATCCACCGTCCTATAAGACTCAATGATAACCACAACAGTTCTGAGGAACTATACAAACTCATAGTCGTCCTTCACCAAAACGACTATCCCGTCTTCCAAATCCAAAAACCCATTCGTCGACAGCAAACCAAACCACACACCCTGAATCACCGGATAAACAGAATAATCAGCCATAAACTGTCCTCCCTTATATCTATGGAGTTACCAACAAATTAAGCCGAATTCTGAAGAGGCATAACGATAGAACAATATTCACAGCCAACAATTAAATCTCCACTTATTTACACCCAAGTACACGTTACGCAATAAGGCACAAGGCATATACGAAATACAATGTTCTAACTCACCCCAGAACTTAAATCGGCCACACCAATAAAATAATTTTCAACAGAGCCTATGAACATGAACTAGCTGTTCGCAAATCAGATCCATCCTCATTCCTCTCCAAATATCACTTCGAAACAGGTCATACAATAAGCTTCTTTGAAATCGAAACTATTGCTATGGAGAAAAATGTTCAGGCCAGAATAATTCGTGATGCCATTGAAAATGAGTCAGGAGACTGTCTGAACATACAAGATGATTCACAGAGACTACCGTTATCATGGAAGTCATTATTGTTTCGCCACACATCTCACAATTAACTCACATAAGCAGAAAGTCAAGAATCAATATCTGGCAGGCCAAGTACCTGTTCCGATACTTCTACTTCATACCTGTCCAGCAGAATGAATACTGGCCTCGAACAACAAAGTGACCAGTGTTCACTTATAGCTGAAGAAAGAAAGAACAAAGCCACTGACGAGACTTGGGCGTCAGGGAGATTACGACCCCGCCGTCGAGTCATGAAGGTCCAGTTTCCAGGGGTTCTTGAAAATGTCTTCAAAGTAGAAGCTGAAACGTCGAAAAGATGAAAAATACAGACGCGGTTCATTCCGGACGACAGTACACACATATATATATATATATATATATATATATATATATATATATATATATATATATATATATATATATATATATATATATATATATATTAAATATCGTCGTTACCTTATTGTACCAAATAAAAAAACACAAATGTTATGCCACTGCGAATACGTATAGGTACTACTAATAAATTGCTTTCCTACTTTGATTTCGATATTACTTTCATTTCATATCTTAACAGATGGTAACAAGCAGACCGTCGACAAAAAAGCTTGAAAAGTCAAGGAATTATTCAATAATTTGAGAAGTGGAAGTAGGTGTACATATTTAGTTTATTTATTCAATAGGTGATATTATTTGTCATATTTTTGTAAATAAATTATAACAAAAAATGTTACATAGTTTTACTTTGACTTTGACAAATTAGACGAGGTTTATTTCCAGAGACTTATAGTTATTTTCACAATTATAGTGAACATTGAGAAAAATTCGCCCAATCACGATATAGAGCTATTTTATATATAGAGCGCCCAGAAAGTAACACATGAATGCATTGTCATCTGAATAAACAATATTATTGGATATCTCGATTTCAATTATTAATTTTCAACTCAATATGCGAGGTGACCTAAATTCTTTCACAGGTCTATTTAAAAATAATATACATTTCTGAAATTATATTGCTGGGCTGATTCCAAAACTATGTCACAAGTTACGACATCTTGGTCCAGGGTGGAAAAAATTACATAAGATGATTCAGAAATTTGATAGAAAAAGTATAAAACGTGAGAAATGAACGATATGAAAATTACATTAGCATTTCGTTCTATAAAAAAATAGTATAGGTTCAA